>NW_027279440.1:35000-241585 GCF_046629955.1 Centroberyx affinis
ACAACGCTAAGTTGTGGTTTGAATTAGCAGAAAAAGTCAATTCAGTTTTAAATTCAGTCTATTTTTTTGCATACTTTCACTCATGGTTTCACCCACCGACCCTCTTTCCTTCTCCCGCTTATCTAAACTGACGGTTCACTTTTGCTCCAGCTTTTTAGGCTCCTGCATCCACAATACTTCCCCTTCTTTCTCTTTCAATTCAGTAGAGAATGTTGACGGGCACACACACACATGCACACACACACACACACACACACACACACACCTCCAATGGGGGCTCTAAATGGGGTCCTTTGTTTTCTTAATTGTCAAATTAAACATGTCACTCTATTTCAATGGAACACACATATGCCAGCTGCCAGCTCACCCCAATGGAGAAGGGGGGTTCAGTCCTTACCCATTAAAGACATGAACCCCCTCCCCCCCTAAAACTACTTGAGCATGCTCAAGAAATCTCTCTCTCACACACGCACATACACGCACGCATATGCACACACACTCACACACACACACACACACACAGACAATGAGGGAAGGAGAGGAGAGGATGAGGAGAAGTCGGTGTAATCTTTTGTCTGTCGAGGAGAGCGGCTCGATGGTCCACCCCCCGCCCCCACCCCCCCTCATCTGGTAACAATCACCTCACAGGCTGCCTGAGTTTCTGTGTATGTGTGTGTGAACATGTAGATGTAAGGGCAAGCGTGTGTATGCGCGTTTGTGTGTGTTTATGTGTGTGTGTTTCTAATCCCTGAGTGCCACCAGAAAGCCCCATCCATCCCAGCCCTGTCTGTGAAATATGAAGGGGAGGAGGGAGGGAGAGAGGGAGCGACCTGCTTCTAAAATGGAAAACTACAACATGGAATAAAGTGGGTGCTTTTTTTTTTTTCCTGCGGGTGATTATTCTTTTATATTTATTTGCCCAGCAGACGCCCTGGTCCCGGTCCAATCACACATCCTCCATTTTACACATTAGCCCGGCCTTTCTTCCAGCTGCCTCTCTCCCATAGTGGACTGGATATGAACCATGTAGCGCTGTCCAGCCGGCCCGCAGCTCCAAACAATACACACCTTTATTTCACACAGTGGGAGCACATTCTCCTGCTTGCTCCTTGATGAATGCTGTACGATATTTTGTGGAGGGGGAGGGAATCATTTGGCTTAATGAACGCCGCCCTGCTGTTGGCCCTGGAGCCAGATAATTAGGGCTGAGAGATGTGATGTAAATTCAGAGCAGTCTTTTTATTGGAAGGGCCAAGAGTTGAGCCTGGACTTGACGTCCAATCAGTGGCTCATTTAGACTTGATGCAGCAGGTGTAGGCTCTCTATAGGAACGGATCTGTACAGATAATGAAGGGCCAGGGAGTAACAAAAGTGTGTTGAGTTAAAATAAGGCCAATAAATCATAAGTACCTGGCACAGGCAATCCGTCAATGAGCAAGCGAGTGAAATGCCATATCCTTCAGCTAGATTTACATTTATTTTAAAAACAAATCCGGTTCTTCTATTTTTGAGAGTGTTCTATTTTCCTAACCCCTTTTTCCTCATCAGCTCTCTGTTTGGTTTCAGTCACGGCTCCAATACCACTCTGCTTTTGCATAGTGTAATAAAGTGATTTGGCTTCTCTCTCCCCCCCCCCCTTCCCCATTTCATCCCGGTGATTTAGAAGACTGTAGTCAGGTCCAAATTTTCACGAGGTTAGTCTGGATGAATAAGACTCCCTCTGCCATGGCTCTCTGGGTGTCTGTAAGTGTGACTGAGCTTTCCCTCTCTCTCTCTCTCTTGCTTTCTCTCTCTCTCTCTCTCTCTCTGTCTTTCGGCTTACATCAGCGAGGCATGATATACACCAGAGAGGGGTTGGCTGAAATCCTAAGTGAGATACATTCAGTCGCCAGGGTAACAGATAAAATTATGCCTGAGCTTGAGTCTCTTCGGGGGAGTGTAAAGAAGATGGTGGAGCAAAAATAAAAGTCCTGATCCACTCCAAGTAAAAAGACTGAACATTCCCTTATATGCATTGTATGTGTGTGTGTGTGTATGTGCTGTATGCCAAAGTAAAAACCAGTTGCATTTTTTTTTAAAGCTCAGACAAAGAAAGAAAGAGAAAGAGAGACAAAGAGAGAAAGAGAAAAGAACTGAAAGAGGAAAATATGATGGAAAGGCATGCAGCTGGACTGCTCACACATGCAGCTATACATTCTTATCCCAAATCATTTCATGGTCTTTCTGTCTCCAGTAGCTTGGTATACGGCTAACGCTATGCTGGTGGTCTGCATAGGGTTAGCGTGCTGAGTGTTCCATTAATCCTGCTATGTCGGCCATTACCCACTCCAACACACACACACACACGCACACACACACACACACACACACACACACACATAACCTGAACATCCACAGTGATCCACAGCCAAGATAGAGGAGAGCTGTGGCAATTATACACCCAATAAATCAGTCACTCACTCATTTTCGTATGTGTGTGCTCACTGTGCCCCCACCACACACACACACACACACACACACGCCGATGCTGACCTCCACACACACACGCACACACACATATATAAATAGACACATTTACACATAGGCATGCTCATATAGTACACAGCTCACAAACTTGGGGGCTTGTATAATCACGTTCATTTAGAGGTCATCTTGACTGACACACACCTACACACACACACACACACACACACAGACACACGCATACACACACACACACACACACTCCATTCCGTCGCTGACAGCCGGCTTATGAAGTGAGCCTGACTTGTGGTACCATGCCTTGTCATTCCCAGAGACAGACTCCATCGGTTTCCACTGCTGGGTGGAGGGATGATGGGCTGGGTATCGGAGACTGGGATCGGGGCATAAACACCGGGGGCCTGGTTTAGTCATCAGCCTCTCCCAGTTTTGGAGGCCCAGAGGACGGGTGGGGTTCTCCCCATGTCCCACACTAAGCCGGGGTTGGGCAGGACAGGATAGCTGTGTCAGAGGAGCGGGGGTTTCTCAGGTGCGCCAGAGACAAAGAGACATTTACGCCCCGACACCTGGGACAGAATTACAGCTGACAGCTCCGTCCTCGGGGCTTAGCCGCAGCTTCCACCCAAATTCATATTCATATCGAGCAAACATGCGTGTGTGCGCACAGCACGCACGCAGGGTAATCTCATACTCATGTATATATGGAAAGTGTGTATGCGTATGTGTGTGAAAGAGACACGACAAGAGGAAGCATTTGACGGACAGCAACGTGCAGGAGGTGGAAGTTTAATGTCAATCCAAAAGAGCACAAAATGTTCACAATATGACAGTATGGTACGGTAAAAATTCATATCAGCATTTATTCAATGTCAAAATGTTCGCTGGGCATTGATAGATAGATAGATAGATAGATAGATAGAAATAGAAGATAGAAGTTTTGCTAGTCAATGAAACTAGCTGGTTTATTGTTTTTTTGGAATGAAAACCTCCATACTTTTAGGCCTTGATGCCACATGATTGAAAACCACTGATAGACAGATAGATAGGTAGATAGAGAGAGAAGGAGAGAGAGTTTGCATAGAGGTGTCTGCAGCTCTCTAAGTTACACGTCACCTCAGGTCAGGGGAGACGGGAGGTAGGAGGTTGAAAGGAGGTAGGAGTCAGGTTTGGTTAGCTAGCAGACCACAGAGCCAGGACAGAGGTAATGTGAAAGGCAGACTATAGCAGACCTATGGAAAGAGAGAGACATCCGCTTATAGTCCAACTATAGAGATTTAATCTGTGCTATTAAGCCGGCCAGCGGTGTCCCTCTCCTGGTCCTCTCTTATGGGAATCTTACCTACATTCAAAGAGAACGGCTATTACTGTGATTTACTGTGGAAGGGAGACAAAAGACCACACTCTCCGTCTCTGTCTGTCTCTCTGGCTCTCTCTCTTTATCTATAAATGTCTGTCTGGGTCTAATGCTTCCTTCCCTGATCTCTATCCTTGTATTTCCCTTTCTGTTATTATCTCCTCTTCTTACTCTCTTTTTACTTTCTTTCTCCCCCTCTCTGCCTCGCTCTCTCTCTACATATAACTACCACTCTGAGGCTGGTGCTTCCTTCCCTGACCTTTAGCCGTATATTGCTGTCTGTCTCCTGCTTTCCTACTCTCTCATTTGCCCCAGTGCATATCTATGCCTGTGAATTAACAAAACAAATACACATGCATGCATTCCATAATGAAATAACCGTACATATAGTGTGTTTACACACACAGTAAACCATGCTGTCTCTGTGTACACACATGGGCCTGTGTAGTATTTCCCTGCAGGGCTCCAGAGGTTAGGGTCAGCATCTCATGTAACCTGCCGCTCCCCTGTTTTTACCCATAATACCCCCCTCATCCTCACTCCAATGTCCTGATCAATTACAGCTAGCATAATCACATAAGGCACCCCCCCTCCTTTTCCCCCTGTCTTCCTCTCCTTCCTCAACTCAACTCCCCTCCACCTTCCCTTCTCCCTCCTTCTCCATCCTGCACTTCCTCAGCCGTTTCTGTCAAGGAGAAGTTGGCAGTGTTGTAGCTCAGTGAAACATGCCTGCTTAATTTGTCTGTGATGAAGGATCTGGACAGCAGTGCGGCTGAATGTTGGCTACAACAAAGGATGCCGCGTATTTGCAGTGGCAATAGTTTTGTACTGCTGATATTTCACTCTTTTACTAACTACATACATACGTTACTTCCATTTTCCCACTGGACACCACTGTGATTAGTACTTTTCGATGTTGGACTGTTCAAAGATAAAACCTTTCCATTTAAACAAAAACTGCTAATTTTCAGCTGAATATTTTGGCCATGTCTGCCCCCTTTATTTCCCCTGCTTTACAGTACCTTGCACACTTGGAAGCAATCACACACCGCCACACGAACGCTCCCACATGTTCCATCACTCTATGTTACTGTTCGTGTATTGAATGGTGGGAAAAAGTGAATTATCAACAATGATCTCAGCACCGTAGCACTGTATTCTCCATCTGGTGTACAGTTTAACACTGGCCGCCTCCAGGGTGAGTCAGCTGTGAGGAAATTAGTCTAATTACTGGTCTGAATTCTCAGTCACTAACTGCTGCGGGGATCAAGAGGAAAGCAGAAGAGATGAGATGAGAAGAGAGGGGAGGAGAGGAGGAGAGAAGGAGAGAAGACAGGAGAGGAGGGGAGAGGAGAGGAGATGAAGAAAGGAGGGGAGGGGAGGGGAGGGGAGAGGAGAGGAGGGGAGAGGAGAAGAGAGGAGAGGAGAGGAGAGGAGAGATGGAAAAGAGAAGAGGTGGAAAAGAGAGGAAAGGAGGAACTGACAGGAAAGGGGAACATCCATGAAAAGACAAGAGTGGAAAAGAAAAAGAGGACATGATCAGGGTTGGGATGGTACACCCCAACTCTGAGCCCTAAACTTGAGCAAGACAACGCTTGCGAATTAATATTCACTCAATTTCTCCGGCCTTTGTTCCTCCCCACATGTCAATCTATTTGTCTGTCTGTCTCATCCTCTCTATCCTCTCTCCCCTAAGGCATAGATCTGGCAGATGTATGTAAATATCCACATGTGTGTGTCTGTTTTATCCATCCCTCTGATTGGGTTAAGGCCTGGGCCCGGGGCAGGGACGGGGGTGAGAGCCGGGTCTGAGGCTCACTACTCACGCGAGGTGGTGAGTTGGGACCCTAAGCCATCTGTCAAATCTGTCTCTCGCACATAATGTATACACAGACGCAGAATGAGGGGGACTCTACACACACTCTCAAACTCTCGAAACAAAACTGTTGTTACATAATGCTGCCAACGCTGGAAAACTTTGGAACTCCGGTTTGGTCTTTTTACATGAATTGAAACATTACATGGTAATTTATGCGCTGATTTGGTTTCATGACCACGACGCCTATATATACTCATTTTGTAGATTAAGTCCTGCAATGTTGGTTTTCATCTGTCACCAGCAATAAGATAATAATGCTAACCCTGGAAATTAGCAACTTAAACAGGGCTAACAAAACTATCTTGCAAAGTGTGTGTATGTGTTTGTGCTCATGTCTCACTGCTGGAGGGCGTCACAGTGTCATACAGGTTAAGAGTGTAGCAGCAGATGGTCAAAGGTCGTAGATTAGAGAATGCTGGAATGTGGACTTGAGCATGAGCAAAGTAAGGGGGTAACACGGGGAGCGTGACGGACACACACACACTCATTTGTTTGCTCAGTCGCTTGCTTGCTCGCTCACTCGCTCACTCACTCACTCACTCACTTACTCGCTTACTCCCTTCCTTCTGCAGAGTTCCTCCAAAACTCACCAGGTCAAATGCTCCATTTCTAATCTCCTCATCTCCCTCTTCCCAATTTCATAGCTTCCTACCGAGAGGAGATCAGTTTCCTTTGACATAAACAGAGCCTATCAAGTTACTCCTGTCATAAAGTGAGACTGGCATCCTAGTCCAACCTCCAGCAGTCTCTGCAGCCCAGTTGTCATTAGACACCCGTCTGTTTATACCAAGGGACAGATCGAGAGATTTAGTAACCTCAGTTTGAGTTTGCTTCCTCAGAATTGGTTGCTTTGGGAGTTACTTGAGTGTGTGTGTGTGTGTGCGCTGTGCATTCATGTGTATGAGTGTGCATGTGTTTGTTTGAGTTCATTTTGTGTACATACATTAAAGTAAATTAAGCAGAGCCTCAGTGGAGTGGAGTGTTTGTAAGTGTGTGGGAGGGTGAAACCTGAGTGGATAAAGGTAATTTCTCATGTCAGCATTTGTTGAATGGGAAGCCAAACTTGGAGCTATGTAATGGCTATATGTAAACAAATTGTGGATAATGCGTTTGAATACGTTTGTGTATATCTCTGTGTTTATACTGTGTACATGTCTGTGTGTGTGTGTGTGTGTGTGTGTGTGTGTGTGTGTGTGTGTGTGAGAGCGACAGAGAGCAGGATTCATACATAAAGATAGACAACCTGTGACTGTGCATGTCAGAGCGTTTACTTAAAGACAAGTATTATTGATGCGACGGTGAAAATGAAATCTAGTTTGTCTCCTTATCGGTGCTCCTATCTCTCGCCAACCTGAAGATCAATGTAAACCGTTTGAGGAACAGTTTAAGGGCAAATTGCTGTGACACAATCGCTCTCTCTCTGTCTCTCTGACACTCTGTCTCTCCGTCTCTCCTTCTCTTTTGCTTTCTCTCTCTCTCATACAAACACAGTGGTGTAGAGTGACTGATAGGGTAGTTTATAATGCTGACTGGCTCTCTAATGTTACCTCCCCAAACCCTCCCTCATCCCTTGGGGTTGTGTTTCACTCTATCGCTTCAATATTTTATGCCCCTTGTAGCGCCAGTGCTAAAACATTTACAGGCCTATTGATCATGTGCCTGTGTAAAGGGGCAGTTTAGAAGACCACCCTCCCAAAACCAGACGCAAGGCATCAAAGGACAGGCCTTGAATGTTTATACTATGTCTTCTCGCGCTCTAGCATCTGTCTGTGTTACTCAGAGTTCACGTACGTTGCGGTGTGTATGCGCGTGCTTTGCATTGCGGGTGTAGCTCGAGCCTTGGCAGCCAAGTACCAGGATTACTCCCCATCTCTCTGAACTTAACCACTCTGGAAACCATTACCTGGAATTGCCCCTCGCTTCAAAGACTTCTCTCACTCCCAACCTCTGATGACAAATCAACCCGTTCAAATCCTCCTGGTAAACGGCTCTGTGTTGGCTCAGTTGTTAGGAGGCAGGAGGAAGTCTTTTAAAGAGAAAGTTTTCTGTCAGTAAGAAAGTCAAGCATCATGTGGTCCACTGAGACATTAATGGCACAAAAATAGAGCGTGGTCTTTAGACACCTGGGCAGGATTGTTTGTCCCATCATTTGACCAAATCAAAGTTGTGTTACTTCCAAACATTTACTTTTAGAGAAATGGCATACAGTACCTCATTCTTTTACTTGTGAGCCCCATGCTAAGGTAAAACTTTTGATTTTTAAGCTTTCAAACTCAAGCAACCTTGTAGTTCCTCTGAATAAATGACTATCTGGAGTCAAAGAATATCGTATACAGTGAGAAGCTGTTATATATTGTACTGTGCATTATCAGCAGAGCAATCCAGTCCTTTACCCATGTGGAAATGCATCTCATAGAGAGGGAGAGACACAAACAAACACCAGGCTTGGTTTATATTATCGACTACCTTTATTGTTTTCTCAGACAAAGAGAGCAGAGGAGAGAGGGAGTGAGAGAGACACAAAGAGAGCGGCAAGGATTGGGGGAAATGGTGTGAAAGATTCAGCCACACATAGTTGTGTGTATGTTTGTGTCAGACCATGTGGCATATAGTATTTGCCAATAAGTCAGTGTTGGTTTTAACCTTCCTTGAGTACCAGATGGGTGGGGTTTACCACATCAGGATAATTCAAATAGTGTGAGGTAAGTTGTCAATCATACAAAATGTACCCTAATTTGACTAGTGATTACCTAATCCCATGTGGCACCATGTGGGCTAAAACAAACAATCAAATGAAATTAAAAGTATTTGCAAATACTATCTGACCCAATTTTGGTTCCGTGCTTGCGTGAGTAGGATTTTCTCTTGGTGTGACTATCATGTTGCCATAGTAACAAACACGGAGACAACCACGCCGGGGGGCTACCATCTCCACGTTGACTTTCATCATAATTAAAACACCATTTCTTACATAATTAACTTGCATACATTGTGACATTATGAAATGATTACTGTAAAAAATGCTCACATGCACACACACACACACACACACACACACACACACACACACAAACACTCACAGTGACACACATTACCCTTGCAGTCTCCTTCTGAACCAGTCGTACTAGCAGCCAGCTGTTTGATTAAGGCTGTATGAGTAATCCAGATGTGTTCTGCTGTGAGTCGGCTCCTATAATGAACCAATGAAAGGCCCATTTCATCTCAGCCTGTGTCTGTGAGCTTTTCTTCTTTATTATTCTACTGAGCTCTGGTCATGGCTGGTCGAGATTGGTTTTCTTACCTAATCCCTGACGCCTCGCACAGTCTGGCTGTCACTGTGGGGTGCGCGCATACACACTCACTTACATACATACATGTATGCATATACATTTACACACACACATGCTCACACACTCAGGTTTGTCTGTCACTGCGGGTAGCTTGGAAAATCACACCTAATCATGTTTGATTGACAAGCGCCCCCCTTTGTCCTTGTGCGTAATGAGGTTTGCCTGGCGAATGGAAATGGCAGATCTGTTACCATAGAGCCAAGCAGAGCGATAGAGGCAGAAAGACAGACAAAGAGAGTATGCTCAATGCAGCTAAACATGGGGTTGCTCAGGGCAATCTGAAGGATGCACACTGTGCATGCCTATTATGTTTTATATGTGTCAGTCTGTCTGTCTCTGCGTGTGAGAGCATTTGGGGTGTCGATAAGGAGTTTAAGCATGGCTCAGATGTGTAAATCAATGTAGTGTAACGCAGAGACTTGGATGTAAGAGAGAGAACATGGCTGTCACCAATCTCTTTATGTGTGTAACGGGGAGATACGCGGGGAGGAGGGGTGTGTTGAAAAGCAGAGTGGAGGGATAAGTGTGTTTCTCCCGGGGCGATACTGTAAAAAGGTTTAATTGAATCTGTGGAGGAGAGGTGTGAAATGCACGTCTGCAAACTGCAACTCAGCCGTAGCGATTGTTGAGTCAGACCAGAATAACTGCCTGGGTGTCATCCTGAATCTGGAGATTTAAAAAGCGAACAACAAGATAATTGCTTATACGGTGTGTATGTGTATGCGTGTGCGTCTGTTTCTGTGTACGACCGCTGCAACAACGAGTGCACGGTGTTATTTGCAAGTCAGAGATCCAATTTATCAGTAGACCTGTTCATCACCTGCTCATTACTGGATTCATTAGTTATTAATGAAGCGAACGTCAGTAAAGTCTGTCCCTCTGACCCCCAAGCAGAGCCACGGTGGCAGTTTGCGTCACTATCACCCTTCAACGCTTTGTATGTCCATGACACCGTGAAGCCGCGGCGATACCTTTCAAGAACTGAACTTTTTTTTTCCAACTGCTGTGTAGCTAAATGTATGTTATTCATTAGCCAGAAATCACAAGCCTGCCTTTTTCGTAAAGGGAATTTTGGCACCATTAAGTATCCCTTTTTCCTTGTTCATGATTAATACTTTGTGTTTGTCAGAGCTTAATAGCCCTAAACTCTGTTCCACTGTGCTGATAAATTCTTTTTTTGCCTTGTTTATTATTCAGTTAAGTTGTGAGCTCAGTGTTTCCACCTTGTTAGATTAACTTTAATACAAAGCATGAGGAATGTCAATTAATAGCTACGTCACAGCCGTTATGATAGTAAATCTTTTAATTTCTTTCAGCAGCCAAGATGTACTGTACATGCAGCAGTGCAGGCATACCGATCGCACAGACTATGTAATTGTGTATTCGAGTCCAAAAATAATATAAAGTGGGAGTCCTTGGAGATGGAATTTAATGTTCTCAGAGGAAGTAGTGAGCTAGTTCAACTTCATGTACAGTATGTGTGTGTGTGTGTGTTCTGGTGTGTCCATGTCTTGTGTGATTTCTGCATAGAAGTCCAGTTCCTAGGCATATCGTCCTGAGCAGAGCTTCCGTTTCTGGTCACTAACAATAGAGGCGACTTCCTGGTTTATCGCATCATTTCCTGTCGTGGTTCTAATACCGTCTCACACCACAGTGTCCGGTCTGAGAGACTGGAAAAACCACAAGTGAGCAAGAATAGGGCAAAAGTTTAAGGATCAGGCAGAGCTAATTTAATATTGTAAATCAAATCAGTGATTTTATACCCCATAAAACAAGCGGACCGTTTCCTCAATAAATTGTAGAAAATCGTGAACTCATGTCCTTGTACCCTTTAAATCCAGCCCCAAGAACATATCTGGTCATGGTATTAATTACCAATAAAAATCAAATGTCATAGTAATTCTGCACCAATTTCCCCAATCTCACAGTTACACGGCATTCTGCAATGTAGAAATATGTTTGGATTCCTGTTTTAAACCCAGATTCAGCCCACAATCTCTACTGTTAGGCTCAACGTTAGATGGGTGATTTTCTATCGATCTATAGAATCTATTTTTCTATAACAGGCATATTACATTTTATGTGTGACGTCATAGGGTTTCAGGGATTTGTACACTTTGATATTGCCTATACCTGCTATAGATAGCTCTGCAATTAGAGTGAGTCCCTGCAAGCCGTAAAATCAATAATGATTAGCAAGGATGCAATAAAGTGCACATACACACGCACATACTTACACCTGTATGTGTACATGCACGTTCACCTGAGCATGCGCCCCACCCCACACACACACACACACACACACACACACACACAGATGCTGTTAAACGGGAGCCATAGAAGTAATATTGTCAGTCCTCTCACGTCTCCTGTGTGCTGTAACAGTTATCCATGTGGTCACATGACCAGGTGAGGCTGCTCTCCTGTTACAGAGAACACTGAGACATCCATCACACCACACATGTGTGTATGTGTGCGTCCTTACGTGTGTGTGTAGAGGAGGGACTGCAGAACAAGGGCTTTGAGAGGGATTATCGGCCATCTTCATGTTGCGTGGATGAAAGGCCACAGGCCGGGTGGTCCTGTGTGTCCAGAGGATCACATGTGTGTTATAGTCTTGCTCCTAACTGCTTGTCCCCCCCCCCCCCTCCGGGTTTCATTTCAAAGCCCATGTAAGGCAATCATTCAGGAATACTCAACAATGACAAACTACGGCGCTCTATTTAGCCGTGTTTCATCATTGTTGAATTAAGTCATGCCAGTAAGGCTAAAAACCCTCCGCAGGGTTCGACTGGGAAGTCACCTGATCCACCTGGCCCAGAGCCTTGTTTACAGCAGCAGCGCAGTGTGATGAATGCCGCGAAGACCTAGCCGGGTGCATCGGAGGATGATGCAGTCGGGTCACAATAGGACGGGCCTAACTAACACACCGCTGACAAGTTAATCTAGTCCTGTTCTTCATCCAGCGCTCACTCCCATGCCAGGGATATGCAGCGAACCAGGCCCAGGGGTAATGACAAGGGAAGAATAGCAGGAACAAACTTGTGAGTTGGAACTATTTACGCTGGAGGTTGTTAAACTTTTTCAGCCTGGAACTCACATTTCTTTTTTGTCATAAATTTGCTCTTGCCCTGGGACCCAGTCTAATGAAAGCATTCTTGTAGTGTCATGTAGCAGGGATGCACTGATTGTGTGTAATCATATTTTGCAATTTTAGCCTCCAGAAAACGTAATCACAGACTTTTGGCATATTGGCAATATAGACAAACACTTCATTGTATTTAGAATGTCTGCTGTAGTTTAAAGCAGTCACAATGTTGAAATTTGATAATAAGTGGATTCAAATACTTTTGTTCCTCATTGGGACCAACAATCATGATTAATAATTATGGTCACAATGTCTAGCGAAATTCATTTAAATTCATGTATGGACCCAAAGATTTAAAAAATAAAAAAATGTTGTATAACACTGTAGGACTATGGGAGGAAAAAACGATATGTAATTGTGTGTGTGTATAAATGTGCCGTCTTGTGTGATGCCTAGATATCAGAATAACGCAATCAGGAACAATGATGATGATGAGTAACTTTAAGCGAAGTAATCAAGTGGGTGTGGGTGTGTGTGTGTGTGTGTGTGCGACTCCACTCAGCCTTTCTCCAGTCTTTGTGCTTAGCTTTTCTGAACCTGACACTGCTCAGTTCGCTGTTCTGGCTGAACACTGAGAGAGAGGGAGACACAGTATATCCACCAGCAGAGTGAATGTGTAATGGAGGGCATGTTGCAGATGATGTTTTTGCTGTTGTAAGCCTAAATATGAGTTCTCATATGCATCATGTAGATGGAAAGATCAAATTTTGCTTCTTCATTTTTACAGTAATTGCTGTTTTTTTGTGTGTGTGCGCTGATGAATCTCACTGACCCTATGCATGTCTACAATGCAAAGGAAGGCTGCATATTTGTTTATGATTGTGGCTTAGTCTGTATCTGTTTGTGCTCTTTGTATATTCTTTGTTCATGTGTGTGCGTTTGTGTGTGTGTGTGTGTGTAGTCACAGGCTTTGTAGCTCTGTGCCAGTATGTGCCATGGGGAGTGCTGGAGATTACTGAGAGCATCAAAGCGGCGAAGCAGTGAAGCAGTGTTAGAGGAATGCCTGAGTTTACTGCCCTCTAGCCTTCTGTCATCGGCCACACCTACCGGAGAACAAAGAGAGCGGAGGCTGGCACCGACTGGAGTGGGGAGAGGATGAGGGAGGAGAGGAGAGAAGGAAGCAAAGGAGAACGGGGGGGAGGAACAAAGATGAAAAAAAAAAAAAAAAACGGGGATAAAAAGAAAGGGCAGGGATAGGAGGTAGGAAGGAATAACGGCTACAGGGGTTTTCCTGGTTTAAAATGGGCTTTTTTTTTGCTTGCTAACCCCTGTCATTAGGGTCAGATTATGTCATGCGTTAATTTGCATGTCAGTGGCATGAGCTATACCAATTTCAGTCTGTCTGCAAGTTTCATAAAGGTAAATCTAAGACTTTTCAAGAGCTTTTTAATGCCACTTAAGACCAATGTCACCACTGAAATGAACATAAAATGAGAGTGCAAGTCTGCTCAGTTGGCCAAGGCACATACCATGTAACCCAACATCCTGGGTTCAAATTTGGCCTGGGACCTTTGTCACATGTTATCCCCCCCCCCTCTCTCTCTCCCAATCTGTCCTGTCTCTCTACTGTGGCCTATCCAATAAAGGCAAATGCCAAAAAAAACAATGTTATAAAAAAAAAAAAAAAAAGATTTGAGGTAATATGTAAATTTTTTACCAGTTTGTTTTTGAGATCCTTGTTTTTTCACTTTGCCGCTGAAGGAAAAGGGTTTTGCGGCCGCCAAAAAATCCCCTATGCAGGATAAACCCTGGGCTATTAGCCACTAGAGCTACTGCAGGACTGAAGCTAGAAGGTATTTTTTTTAAGATTAATCTGAATCTGAACAAAACTGAAAATATAGCATGTGCGTCACTAAAATGCATTGTTCATAATATATATGTGTATGTGTGTGGGTTTGTTTTTTTTTTCTTTTTCTTTTTTTGTAGCAGCAAGGGTTGGAGTCAATTTTGGTTTGTGGTCCAGTTACAGACCGCGTCACCATCCCATTTCCACTTTCAGAGCTGGTTGCAGTTCAAAAACATCACATACTTAAATGTTTATATTATGTTAAAAAGTACACATAAAAGTACACAAAAGCACAACAGTGGTCTTGTATCTGTTTGTTTTCTGAAGGGAGACACAACACTAGACGATGATTTCCGTAAATAACTGTCAGATTGTTCTTCCAGTGTGGGCCACTTTCCAGCCGTGTGTGGCCACCGCTGCTGCATGCATGTAGGGGAAACACAGTGGCTCCTAAACTAACTGAAATAAAATAAAAAAATAAAAAATCATCCAGAAATATTTTTAGATTCTGTTTCTGGTCAAAACCAAAATGAGAGTGGACTATAGCAAAAAAACATCTAGAAATGAATGTGACACACCCTGTCTGTGAGCTATCGGACAGTAAACTGTAACCAAACTCAAATTAAATGCAGATCACAAAATGCACATACTCCTGAATTGAATGAATGAATGAACGAAAAAGATAGAGATAAGGACTCAAATTCTGTCAAATGAAATGAAAGAGAAGCTTGAGAGAAGGAGGAGGGCAATGCATTGGAAAACATCTCATTGCAGTTAACCAGCCAATTACCCAAGCTGTCCAGGTTCAACTCTCAGCAAAGAATATTGCACACGCTGCCTTAAAGATCTCAGAGCTCAAGCCAGTGGGGACACATTGTCAATAACACAGAGTCAGGAGGCGAGGGGGGAGGGGGGAGGGCGAGAAGACGGGATCGAAGCACAGAGGAATCGAAAGAAGGGACCCAAAGAGGAATAGCGAACGAGAGGTAAAGCTACAGGAATAAAAAAGGAAGCGCGTATAAAGAGAAATACCCTGTCAGTGCAGAGATGGGCCAATGGGGGGGAACATGAGGAACGTTTTGGTTGGCCCCCGCACACAAGGCACCATTGTGCGTCTGTAGTGGCTCGCTAACCGGGTTTGACAGGCCTGTTTTGACTGGCCCCTTGGGGAGCAATGTGTTTAGGGTAGAAATTTACAGGGGCATGTTGTTTCTACATCGTCCAGCAGCTGCTGTCTTTTCCTCCACTCCGCCGCTCTCCTTTCATGCTTCACTCATAGGAGGGATGTTTATCATTTTGTCGCGTGTGGGCAAATCTCTGCATGCTGGCGAGTGGAACGTCCAAGCTGATATTGTACAGTAAAGGACTGCTTCACTATGATTATGATCACACAATAAAAAAGCTAAATCACTGCTATGCTGAAAAAATATCAAGTATAAGGAATACAAAGAAGCAGAGAGCAGGAAAGTCTCTGCCAAGGACTCTCACCCCATCAGGAATACATGATAACTGTATGTCAATCATATTTCATTGTGCCTGAGTTTGCACATATGAGTGTTTTCGTATGCATATGAGTGAGTGCTTCTACAGTATGTGTGTGTGTGTCTGTGTATTTGTGTGTGTCCGGGCAGTATAGTTAAGCCACAGGGGGCCAGGCGTTGTGCAGAGTCAACACAGTGTCAGGTAATGAAAGAGAAAACCAATAAGACTTTAAAGACAGCAGGGACCCCGTTACTTCTCCCTCCCCCAAGCTTTGTATACCTCCATCTCTATTCCTCTATCTTTTCATCCCTCCCTCTCTCTCTCTCTCTCTCTCTCTCTCTCTCTCTCTCTCTCTCTCTCTCTCTCTCTCTCTCTCTCTCTCTCTCTCTTTGCCATCTTAATTCCCTCTGTTTTTGCAATTGCATCAGTTGACCCTCTATCAATCTCCTTTCTAAGCGCTGAGCTGGGCTGAATATGACCCTGCCTGGTGAAGTTTGCTGGCTAAGGTACGACACTGCTATCCGAGCTGGGGATGGGGGTTTGGGGGGTTTGGGGGTGAGGGAGGGGGAGGGTGGGTGGGTGAGCAAAACATCATCATGTGGATGTCTTTTGGAGGTCACGTAAATACATTAAAGGGTAAGCAAACAGCGAAGACGCGTGGGCAGATGCTGTTTTTGGCAGCCGCACAGCAGCAGCGGGATGCAAATCTGTCATGGCAGGTGCATGCTGAAAGAATTGGTTAATATTGTACCTTCAGGGGCTGAATCACAGAGGGATCGCCTCCACAAGCTGGCTATTACTGAATAGCAAGGATATGCATAACAAAGACAACTTTGACTACTTTCAATTATGAGGTACTGTATTGCTATTACTGAATAGGAAGGGTATGAAGTGCATAACAAGGCTACTTTGACATCTTTGAATTATGAGTTACTGTATTGCAATTACTAGAGCTGAACAATTAATCGGAAAAAAAAATCAAAATCCCAATATGAACTTCTACAATATCTAAATCGCAGAGACTGCAATTCATTTCTTAAGAGAGATGGGTGTCCAAAATGGATTTCTAAACAAGATGTTTTAGAGCTCCAGGTACAATATTGGTGAAAACCTTTCATCATACTCAAACTCAGTAAATCCTGCACACGGACATCTATGTTTTTTTAATAAGAAAATCACTTTTAAAGTTCTAAAAAAATGTATGACAAGGAAAACTTTTGATGATATCAATCGCAGTTTAAATCAAGTTGTAATATGCTGTGAAATAATCACAATTAGATTTTTTGTCAATATCGTTCAGCCTTAGCTATTACTGAATAGGAAGGGTATGAAGTGCATAACAAGGCTACTTTGTCCACTGGAAATTCTGAGTTAATGTAGGGCTGATTCTTATGAAGACCCTCTCCCCACACACACAAACATACACACCTCAACTTTACACTCCTGCCCCTGTCCTCTTCGCCTTTCTGAAACCCAAATCCACTCAACAGGGGCTTTGATCAGGGTAATAATCTACACCCCCACCCCCCCCACCCCCCCAGTCCTCCGCACCTCTCACCCCTCTCCCAGGAAGCCTTGGTGTGACCAGCCAGTGCATCATGTGATAGCTGAGACCCCATCCTGTCCCATTACCGTGAGGCTTAGTGCATCTCAGTCAGCGCCTCCTACCTCGAAGCCCCCCGGCTCACCGTGTTGGAGGTCTCTCTACCCCGTGACTCCGAGCTAATCTCCCTCTAACTCCCCGCTAACCCTCTCCACCTCCCTCCCCTGTCTTCCCCACTTTAAAGGGGAAGAATGATGCCGAGACGTACGAGTCTCTGCTAAAGAAGAGCTACAGAAATAGAGTTGCATCATTCCAGGTGCCAATCATACATGGCTCTCCTCAGGGGTGGTTCATATCACGCCGTAAATACCACCAGATTCCAATTTCCTACCCTCTTTGTCATCCTCTTTATAAGGTGAAGTGTTAATTCTCTGCCTTCCCATTTGGACTTTCATCCCATTTCCCTCCATCCTCCTGCTTTGTCTTCGTTACACCTCTGTTTTTCATGTCCAAAACACCACATTAGTCCCGCTTGTTCCCTCCCTCCCTTGCCATCCACCTCTCCTCATGCACACGTCTTATCCCAACAATTTCCACTCCTCCCAACACGTACCCGCTGAGAAACTTTCTCATGCATTACACGTCATCACCTCATCCCTCAATATGGTTACCAGAAGTGGAATCTCTCCTTTGTCCCTTTTACCTCTGTCTTCTGTTTACACCTCTCTCCTTCGTGCTCTCTCTGTCTCTCTCTCGGGTGCGGCAGTGACAGGTGCATCAAGATTTAAACGCCAGAGTGCAGCTGATGGTCTCCATTGAGACGTGAACTTTCCCAGAAATCTTGGAAATGCTGTTTGTTGTCACAGGTGCCGTACATCTCTGTTGCCACTGGTCCATTTCTTCGCCCCATCTCTGTTTTTCGCAAAACCAGAGGCACTTCTCTCCAACTTTTACCATTTTGTACATTTCTTTACAAAGTGTGTGGAGTACAACGGCACGTTTTTAAAGCTGGAATCCAGGACTTTTTTCCAGTAATAATTGCTATTTCATCCATCTGGACCATGGAATCAGTTTACACAATACCAATTGGCAGTATAATAATGGTTGGCGATGCTCTCCATACTGCTATTGAAATTTTTGACCGGGTTGGACGAAAGTCTGCCAATTATCCAACTAATGTTAATCTGGCAGCGAAAAATATTTGAAATCAAGTTACCTGCACAGGGCAGTGGAGTGATTTCAAATACTTTTTGCTGCCAGAGGGCAGGACAAAGCAGGGAAATTGGCGAAATCCCGTACTTCAGCTTTAATGTCCACTGTGAACCTACATCTGTTCAGTTTTCTGTTTTAGAGATGAGGTAATTGATGCAGCACTGTATTGTTTCTTTCTGCTGTGCTGTGATGATGTCAGAGGCTCTCTGGTGATAAGTCAGTGTGGTTAATGCAAAGGAGCAGAGATACAGATAGCATGAGAGATGGAGCCACGTAGATACAAAGGAACCTTAATTAATTGGAGTCGCTAGAGTCTCATTATTTCTTTCTTTGAAGCTAAATTCTCTATGTGGAGACTATTCAGCTTATAAATTGGGCTTCCTTCCAATTTCTCAATGGTTCTCCCTCTCTATTCAAGCATTTTAAGATTTTCAGAAAAGATAGCAGTCTAAGCCCTCACATTCTTTAGAATACCTGCGGTGTGCTTTTATAGTTTTCTATTGGAAACAATAGAATAATTTGCGGTTCAAACCCGGTCTGCCCAGTACGTGTCGGCAGTGTTTGTGTTTAAAGCTACTACTGTGCTGTAGTGCTTGCAGTAGGTCTTTGTGTTGAGAAGTCATTTCCCAGTGAGTTGACTGATGAAGTGCGGACGTGCAGCTGATTTAGGACTTCTTTCCACACATCTGTAGGTGTGCTATGCTAACCCCCCTCTCTCTCTCCCTCTCTCTCTCCCTCTCTCTCTCTCCCCCTTTTTCTTCATCCCTGCCTGATTCGCTCCCTGCAGGAGTTGGCTGTGTGTCTGACCCTAGGGCTGCATCATGCCTAGCCAACCTGTTTTTCTTGGAAATTCCTGTTGGCTGAGGTAGCCAAGAGGACAGGATGATAATGGGGGGAGTGAATGCATGCACGCACGTGTGCGTGTGTGTGTGTGTGTGTGTGTGTGTGTGTGTGTGTGCATGCATGCATAGGCGAGTGGTTGTATACCTGTGTGCACATGCCTGTGTGTTTAATGGACGCTCTACATCACTGACAAACTGGTTTACCAAGTGTATTTGAGGTTTTATGAGGTGCTTGCTTTAATATGGTAGACTCCCTGCTGGTCTGTTGACCCATCACCATCCACATCTGACTGTCTTTTTGTTAGAGCTGAAGACAGAGGAACAGAGCATCAAATGATAGCACAAAGGGAAACAAGAAGGATCCTGACCCAAGAGAGCAATTCATTGTAATCCTCTCTCAGGACACAGATGAGTGTAGATGAAAGGCTTGAGGACAGAATGGAGGAAAAACAACAGAGACACACAGAGATGATTTAAGCAAGTAAAGTGGTTTGATACAGAACAGTTTATCCAGAGGATAACTTGGCTGCCTCATCTAAGCGTGGCCAAAATTCTGTGGATCAAGCCTCGGCCCTGATTTAACAGGTGCTTTAGGAATCAGGACTATGTTTCTCTCTGCTTCCTCATATTCACCCCACTTGTGCATACTCAGGAAATTAATTTAGCGAGGATAAGCTAGTTTTTCACCCCCTCAGGCTGTGTATGAATATGTAATGGCAGTGTCTAATATCCTGCCCGCACACACTTGGAAGCTCTGTGTGTCTCTGTGGGTCAATTAGACAGAACTCAGTTATGTTGTAGGCGTGTGTGCATGTGTGTGTGTGTGTGTGTGTGTGTGTGTGTGTATGGGGTTAGAGGGAGGGATTGGCTTTGTGACCTTCAGGAGCGAAAACGTAATCAATAGAATTCATTAAGATGTATTGCCTAGAATAGCTTCGACAACTCACTGACCGTCCTGCAGTATGTTGCGTGGGTCTGTGTGTGTGTGTGTGTGTGTGTGTGTGTTAATGATGATTGCGTGTTTTAACTATTCCTAACAATCTCTAAATGGCCAACGCACGCCATGCACAGCAGCTGGAGGTTGTGACCTTCCGGGATCTTACATGGAACTCAAATAGTTTAACCTTCTCAAGATTTGCATTTGCTAACTGTGTTTAGTTTCATCTTACCGGTAACCCAGTGCTAATGAGCATTAACGCAGACAGACCCGCCATACATCTCTCTCAGCAGTCACCAAGCGGGTTGACCCGCCTCTGACTCTGGTTGTGGTTCAGGTGCCGGTCAATAAGAAGCTAATCCAGTTATGATATAGCTGCCTGTTACTGCTAACTGCTCAATCAACTTAGCTCCATTGTCAGTATAGGGTCAAATCTAAGGTTTGGCTGCCACTGAACTGTTTGACCCTTATCATGCACATGAGCATGTATAGGAACGTATAGACATAAACACACAGATACACACACACACACACACACACCACTACTGTATGGATATATTGCTTTTGTTGGGTGAAAACCTAGTCTCTCCAAAATGTCAACTCAAGAAAAACAGCCTTGTTTTTAGCTTGATTTTTCAGTTTCTCCAATGTGTTGTGAAAGGGTTGTTGAAGTTCCTGAACTCGATTGTGTAAACCTTCATTTTAAGTTAAAACATAAACATCACCAAAATTGGAATGATGAGGTTTTCACCCGACAGCCACAATGTGTACACATACACAAGGCCACAAAAAAAAGGCTAATTAGCTAATTAGTCAAATTTCTGGGTGGTTTAAATGGTCTCATGTATCTCTGAGGCTCTCTGGGGTCTATTTAATTATTACTGCATTTTGGTGTAGATGTGCTCTTTTGAGTTGATGTATTGTGCTTAAGTGTTTGTCTGTATTTGGGTCAGAGTATATGTATGCCTCCGGTTGCATGTGCACACCGGTGTGTGTGTGTGTGTGTGTGTGTGTGAGTGAGTGAGAGAGAGAGACAGAGAGGGGGTAAGGTATTACAGCAGCTGTCGTATACATGCCTGTTAGTGGTTTTCCTCTTTATCCTGCCCCATGTTTCACCCCTAGTTAAAGAGACTCACTCTTATAGCACTATATATACTCAAGTAGTGATGTGACTACTTTTATACACATGCACTATAGGATTACAGATCCATGCTCTGTCATATTTTCTGCCTTACCTTTTGAAGTCCACAGTCTCCATTCAAACTCACACACACACACACACACACACACCTACACACACACACACACACACACACGTTGACCCTCTCTGGTTTGAAACCGCTGTGCCTCTCCACAGTCCTAAGTATCAGAGTAACCTAACACCAGATGTAAGCCCAAAGCCCATGGGGTGCTCCTGTTATCTTTTACTATTATCACCTCTCTGATGTGGAGGTCACCAACTGCCTGACCTCAGGAAGAACGAGGGAGAGAGAAAGAGAGAGAGAGAGAGACGTGGAGAAACTACAGACATGGAGGAGGGATTCAGGTGGAGGGATTTTGTTATAAAAAAGTAGAGATAGCGGACAAAGAAGAAAGAATACACGCACACACTGAACAGAGAGCTGGTTAACGCTGTTCTGGGCTCTGATCTGCCACTCCTCAAAAGCAAGCCGTGTTGACCCTGCTGACTCTGGGAGATCAGACAGGTTTTTGATCACAAGCCGCTTCTTTCCTTTCCCTTTCTCTGTTCCTCTCTCTCTGTCTGCACCATCTGTATGTGCCGAGATTACACAGATCGGATTGATTCCCTATAGTCAAGGCCAACACGTTTTCTTTTCACTCATACAAAGATAACAGGTGGTATTCCCTCCCATTTTTGTCAATGACGCATTCATGTGCCGTCATGGGTGACCTGTTACACACACAAACGCGTCACACATCCTTACTGACCTCTTGGGGTCAAGGGAAGAGAGGCACAGCTGGAAGTTTGGCTCACCTTTGACCCTTAAGGCTCACGTTGATTTGATCACACATGCACACACACACACACACACACACACACACACAGACCACACACACACACACACACACACACACAGACCACATACACACAGATACACATGACTGGTAATAACACTCAATTCCTTTTGTTATCCTACTTTGGAACTGACACTGATGTCTTCAGATTAGTATCGGCTCTTCATATGACGAAAAAGGTAGTGCACTCTGTCTCCAGTAAGACCGAGCTTACTGGTATTGATAAACACACTCAGCTTTATTAGTGCAAACCTCCCGCATAGCCGTGTGTTCGTTTATAGATTGAGAAATAAAATGACACCGAAACGTAAATGTTTACAGAAAAAAAATCAGGTTTCAACTAGCCTGGAAACCCATATCCATCTCAGAAACGCAT
The DNA here is from genome assembly GCF_046629955.1 of Centroberyx affinis. Taxonomy (NCBI): domain Eukaryota; kingdom Metazoa; phylum Chordata; class Actinopteri; order Beryciformes; family Berycidae; genus Centroberyx; species Centroberyx affinis. The sequence goes on from NW_027279440.1 coordinate 57,428, forward strand.
GTTGCCCCACAGAAGGGGATTTGGTTTCGATCAGGTTTACTTTATACAGCCGTGATTTAGTTTGAATTGGAAACATGTCAGCGTATAATCTTTTCACTCAAGTTTGGCCAGATTTATTGTATTCTCTCCCCCTGGGCAGAGATAGTAATAGATAAATAATGTAATAAGTCTGTGAGCTAAAGGCTTCCATCTGGCATCTTACCATGATGCCCTAACCAAGGCAGCGCCTCAGGCCTAAGATATGAGGAATCAATGTGTCATTGACGAATGTTCATTTGGAGTTTACTTGAGGTCGGTCATTTTTATCTGCCATGTTTTGAGCTTAGGGGGAGATAGTCGACTTCTGTGTACTTTTGGACATTTTGACAAGGCTCCGTTGAGTAAGTATTCTCAGCTTGTCCTGCACCTATTTATACCTCTCCCCAAAAAAACATAATCTGTTCCCAGGAGGCAGGAGACAATTTCTTGTCTAGTGGCCAGAGTCTATACGTCCCCAAATTCCCCAGTTGCTTTCACATTTTACCAGCCAACTAGATTTTTAGAATAGAGTAGGACATCTAAATGATGGTGGTTACCCGACAATGTGGCAGGCAGACAAATTTTCCAGCCGCAGACAAAACTCACCATTATTTTGCAGGAGGCTGGTGTTAATTTACCTCCTCTGTCCCCAGTGTGACAGCTCGCTGTTGTCACACTGACCGACAGGGCCGTGATGAAACTGTCCCCACGGCCTCAGGGATCACATCAGGAAGCATGACTAAATGGGTGGAGGGCTACAGGAGCTTAGAGCCGCTATTTTGGTTTAGTGGAGCAGAGCCGTGCAATCAACAGGGATAAGCTTGAATCTTTGTATAGCTTGTTTAGAAGGCAGTGTGTCTGTGTCTGTGTGGGTGAGTGCTGTATTAACCATATCAGTATTGAGCGGTTAAGTCTTGCCCATTGGCCCAATATTAGAATAGGTTTCTATGAACATCTAAGACTAATGTGATGACAATAATAATACCAATATTGTTAATATGTGATATCTCAGTGTTTACAAGAAGAATCCCTTCTGCTTCCAATCTGTGACCGCTGCATGTTAAGACTGGCAAACAGCAGCTTTATCAGAAAAACTCGCCCAGAGAATGTAAACATGGAGATGACAGATGGCATTCTCATCAGAAAATACCCGATTTACATCCAGTTAAAAGTTTTAAGCCAATGCAACATTTGGCTGATGACAGAATCTTATGCAGAATATTTTAATGAGGATTCTGTCGCGGAAGTCGACATTGACTTTGCTTAGTCCTTCAGCTGCGTCTCAACAGCTGTCTTTATGACAGATAGTTGAAATCAGATCTATTGATCTCTTTTTTCTGTGCCCTCCTCTCCCAGATGGACTAATCAATACCCATAATCAGAACTACTTTCTGTGTCTGCCCAAATAACACACACAGAGAGACACACACGCACGAACAACATAGTTTTTGGGTGTCATAACCAGTGTTGGGCAAGTTACTGAAAATTAGTAATTAGTTACAGTTACTAGTTACTTATCTCAAAAAGTAATTGAATTACTTTACCAATTACTGCATAATAAAAGTAATTAGTTACTAGGGAAAGTATCTTTTGCGTTACTTTTAAATGTCTGCTTCAATTCTCTTATTACACATAGCTATATATTTTAGTGTTGCTGTGGCACAGTGTGGGACAAGACAACTGTCAAATTTTATCTATCATTGTACCCATTATCACTATGATGAAAAGTAAGTAGTGGAACAATAAAACACAATAGATATGTTTTGATAGGCGTATTTATTGTAGTCTCGACAGGCCTTCAAATCAAGCATTAGTACACTGTGTAGGCTAAGTTACCAGACCGGTAGCAGTGTTGCTAACTCTTTTCCAAGGAAAGTAGCTATTGGCTGCTCAGAAAGTCACTAGAAGTCGCCAGATGATGTCATACGATAATTTGCCTATCAATATATACTGCTGCACTTGTTATGCACGCCGCGGCATAGCCCGTTTTAATATAAGTGCTGACTCCGCCCACCCGGGCCAGTTTAACCCGGGCCGGTAACAATTACAAGTGAACGCTATCCTACAATCCCTGCTGTGGGAAGCGCTGTGATCATCAGACTCTCTGGATTAGACAAACAAGTAGAGAAAACCGGCATCAGCCGTACCAATTTATTGCCAAATGCTTTGGGATTCAACACATTAACATTGCTTCACTTGCGCCACCGCAAGTGATGATCATAAACCGGATACCGTAATCCAGTAACAAGTAACAAGCCCATTTAAATTTCAGTAATTATAATTGCGCTATTTAATTTGAAAAAGTAATTAGTTACATTACTAGTTACTGCCAAAAGTAGTGGAATTACAGTAACGCGTTTGTAACGCGTTATTCCCAACACTGGTCATAACACAACATCCGCTAACAATTATCAATTCCCACAAAACCCATAGTAAATTATGAAGTTTATAATTGTTTATTATTATGAACCATTTTCTAGCCTCTCATCCTCTTCCCTTTCTCCCCGTCTGTCTCATCCCATGCAGACATGCTTTGAACATAAAATACGAATTAGGAACAATAACCATCAACAAGATGCAAACCCTCAAATTCCAAGTGCCCACTTGCAATGATATAGTCTAACAGTAGTCTGAGAGTCCCACACACTCGTCAAAGAGAAAATAAAATCCTGTGGCATCCCAGTAAAACCTCTCGGGAGGGGAGGAGGCAAAAAAGCAAAACAGATTCCACACTCTTTCTGTCTCTTTGTCATGTTTTTATTGGATAAACCGCTAAAATGCCCAAACTTATATATACACACAAACAGGCCTGCGCCCAAACTGGGAGAAATCCTGGGGCTGAAACACAGACGCACCGTCCTAAAAGCATGCGGCTGCCGTTTTAGCTCGGTGTCACAGCATCTGAAATTACCCAGAGTGCCGTTGCGGAGGCAGCCATGGGGGCCCGTCGCTCTGCCCATCATTCATCCTCTCATCCATCCTGTCATCCCCAAACCCGACAGCTCGGTCTCAGACAACAGTCCACTGTCTTTAGGTCTGACTCCACAGACTCCCTTTGTACTCTGTCACTCCTTAATTACTGTTTTCCCTTCATCCGTGAAGCTAAATTACAACTGGAAGACAATGAGTGATAATCAGCGCTCACTTCATATTATGGACCTCACTCTGTAAATCAAAGCCGCTGGTGGACTCAAAGAAGGCTTTTCTCTCATGTATTTTGTTCTCAGCTCAGCCTTTACCCCGACTAGTTTGCTATCTGCAGTTTTTACTATTTTCAGAATGCATAAAACAGAATTGTTGCGCTGTTCGTCAGCAGTGTATGCCAGCGTTGGGCCTCATTAAGCTCACAAATGTCTGCGTTTGATTGCTGACCAAGGATCACTTACAAGGGCGCTGTGGTGATTTCCTCAATTATGTTGTAAGAAGCAACTCTGATCCTGCGTTGATGTTTGTATTCGAAGAGTCTTGATGCAGACCAGATTGCCTCTATCACACGCAGAGGTTGCAGATATTAACTTTACACCATATAAACATCTAAACAAAAAAATCGCCGTAACTGTGAATATACAGCGACAGTTTTTATTTGTCTCTGTAGGTGGCGGACGTACACACTCGACCCCTCGCCTTTGACACCTGACCTCAAGTTCCTCATTAGCTTCCCTGTTAGCAGAGAGCGCCGCGCAAATCCCCGGTACTTCACAGATATGCAGATCTGTTGCTCGCAGCTGCTGTCGAGTCTCGGAGGTGGCTGCCGCGGTGAGAGGCAGACGCAGACAGAGAGACAGGGTTTAAACGGCTATAAATATTTAACAGTAAGTAAAAATAGGGCTGATTTCGGCGCTGATTAGGCCACCTGTCAGTCAGAGGGCTCTATTCTCTGCAGGGTTCACTTTGAAAAGGATCTTTAAAGGGGGGGGCAACACACGAGCGTGCACATGGGTTAAGAGTTGCCACATTGCGGGGCTTTGCACAAGATAGGATCACTACCATCTAAATCCCTAGCGCCTCTTATCGCTCTTCAGGGCCCAGTTAGGTGATGTCATCCCTCATTGTGCTGCTCTAGTCCTCTATCCATCCTTCCATCCATCCCTATAACTAGCTTTTTATCTCCCTCTGACCTTAGTCTTAACCTCCATTCACAGTCTACCCCTTCTCCTCTCTGTACCTCTTTTCAGCTGAGGGACAAAGGAGATGACAGCTCATTCTTGATCTATAGTTAATGGTGACAGTACATACACGAAATGTGTTTTTAGCTAAATATAAATAATGAAGTTGATGCCTATGTATGAATTTCTTTCCAAAGCCTTTGCCTTTCCATCAAGGCAAGTTTTGATGTCTTTATTATTATTCTAAAATGTGAAAAATAGTCAAAAATAAAGAAAAATGTGTGTGTCCAAACTTTTGACTGGTAGTGTATACTGTAGGTTATGTTGCTATGGCACCATTGCTTAATTATGTTTAGTTTTATTTCAAAGACAGGAAAAAATACACACTCTTACCACTGTCCTATTTTCACATTGCCACGGAAATTGTTGTGGCACTGGCAAGGCAAGTTTCCCTGATGAGTGACAGTCCAACGGCATAATTCAGAGTATCAGATTCCTACTGAGGCCCATCATTTTGTTCCTTGCTAATCCTTGAGTGCAAGCAGGAGAAGGGAGTGACAGCGTGTCGTTAAACTAACATGGGTAAACCAGGCCTCGAGTCCTTTGACATCAGATGTAGCCCAAAGATAAACTTCCTAACACACACCACATGTCCACATGTTAAACTCCACCGGCCGAGCAATAACTCTACAGTTTACTCTATGGCTTTGATAGTGCAGCATCTACAAGTGTGTATCAGTGTGTTTGTGTTTGCGTGCGAGTGTGTGTACGTGTTTGTGTGTGTGCATGCACCCATGAGTGTGTGTTCATGCGTGAGAGAGAGTCAGAGAGAGAAAGTTTTGGTGACTCTCCCTTATTATGTTCATTAACGATATTAGCGTTGTTTCTTCCAAATATAGAAGTCAATCTCTCTCCCTCCGTCTCTTTCACCTCCCTCCCCTTCTCTTCCCCTCCGCGGTTTGATGTTCCTAATCATTTCCAGCTGCGAACTCCACATGAAAGACAACAAGCACTTGCCCGTAATAGGGTGCTGAAAGAAAGAGCGGATAGAAGGAGAGGATAGAAAAGAGGGGAGAGACTGAAAAAGAAAAGGGGGAGGTCAAGGGAGGAATGGAGATTGAATGAGAAGTGAGATGAAGCCCTTGGTCCTCGCTTCCATTTCAAGGCCTCATGTTATCATTAGCCCTGCCTTTTGTTCCTTTGCCAAAATACCCCCCCCCCCCCCCCCCCCCTCCCACCTTCCTCTCTCCTCTCTCCTTCCCTGCCATATATCTTAATTGTACCCACAGTGCCTCAGCCCATTGGCAACAGAGAGGCAGAAATTGATTGAGACTTGAGAATCCCTAATGCGAGGAATGTAGCTCACTAGAGAGCAAAGGAATGTGTCAGAGGGAAAGAAGTAAGAGAATTAAAGGAATGTTTTAGTGCTCTCCGACAGGGTTTTACTTTATTGTTAGTTATTGCCGTTAACCCTGGATTCTTATTTCAGTTCTATTTAAATAACTTTTACCCAACATTCAGGCATTCAGTTCACAAACTCCAGTCCGTCGCGTTCTGTTTTGTTACTGCTATTGCTTCAATCATGCATATAGTGGAACTGCATTTGCATTAATGTTAGGCCTCTTCTTGGCCTTCTAACATTTGAGATGATGATTGCTTTATAGACAGTGCAGTCAGGCCTGGCACCAGTCAGAGGAAGAACAGATTAGATTGGGACAACTCTACGTTTTACGGGATTTATCCATGAAAGCCTATAGAATCTCTCTCTCTCTCTCTCTCTCTCTCTCTCTCTCTCTCTCTCTCTCCCCCCATCTCTCTCTCTCTCATGGCACGAGAAGCTATAAAAGTCCAGAGCAGAGAGCTGCAGCTGGGGCTGAGAAGCAGAGAGCAGCGGACTCTCACTCTGACACTAACTGATGTTTTACAGAGACAAACTGCAGAGGACAGCAGGATCCATCTGGACCAGCGCCCACATCTGGAGGAGAAAAGAATAGAGAGGACAGGAGGAGAGGAGAGGAGAGCAGAGGAGAGGAGAGGAGAGGAGAAGGAGAGGAGTTGTGAGAGATTAAAGGGAAAAAAAAGCAAGGCGTATGGTTGAATGAGAGAGGAGCAGAGAGGGACGGCCTGGGTGGATGAAAATGAAGAAAAGGGGTAAGGAGTAAACAGGGATTGAGAAAGGAAAAAAAAGTAAGAGCTGGAATAACAGTCTGCTGATGTCATACACCTCCTGTCCCTCTTGGGAGAGGGTTGGGAGAGTAGAGGTGAGGTTTGGGCGAGGTTTTGGGCTAGATGTTGCCCGATCATGATCACTAGACACTGCTTGTTAATCTGCACCACATCCCAGACAGGACGCCACCCCCCACCCCCACCCCCTCATCCGTAGCATTATATACCACTGAAAGATGACTCTGGATGATGTGTGTGAGTGTTGAGTTGCACAGCGCTGATGACGGGGTGTGCGTCAGAGGTCTAAGTGGACCCTCGGAGAGCGATCCACCCTATCTGCAGAGACAGAGGGGAGAGAGAAGGAGAGCGACAGACAGCGTATACGAGAAAGAGAAAGACCAAGAAGAAAAAGACAGAGAGAGATTATGTGCAGACGCGAGGAGGAGCAAGGCAGATGAGTGATGAGGTCTGGTTCTTTGCTAATGCTCCAGTGAGGGATCACTCCTCTACTGTCCCGGCCAGCGATGAATGGCTCTCCACGGACAGAAAGCTCCGGGCCCGAGCGCTGGCTGAATCCGATACTCGGCACGCTCTTCCTGGCTGTTTTTCACATGGTCCTTACCAGGCTGACATGTGCTGTGTGAGACTTTGGTTGCGTCTTTCAACAGATATATAGTCCGTCAATGAACTGCGCAATGTGTAAATCAAGTTATCGTATAAAAATCTTTAACAGCTGTAAGTATGCTGGATGAATTTACTTTTGTCGTACAGTAAGTCGGGATGGTTTGCAGATGCTCCACTGCAGCACCACGTTCTGAAGCCAGTTTATGTTTTGATGCATCATGATTTTTGATGCATCATGATTTTATTCCGTCGATTAAGGCTGTGAAATGCTGGCAGAAAGGCAACGTACCTAAAAAGTACTTTAAAATGAAACTACACAGCTGGTGGATCTGAACATGCAGGTGGTTGGCAAGTGCAAATGCAAGGTCTGATTGGTCAGATATCATTAACATTCAAGGCATTTAGCTGAGTCTTGAGTCGCCTTCACATCATATCGGAAGAAGTGGAAGAACGGGATGGTATCTTCTTTCGGTTTAAGTTTAATTCATTGGAACATCCGAAAATGTTTAATTTATGCATTTAAAATCAACGATAAACGAACTGCAGCAGATACTACAAGCTTTTCCTAAGTAGGGTTGATTTTATTAGTGTAAACTAGTGCAGTGCCCGTTCAAAACATGCCTGTTCGGAACGGGCCGATTGCTTGGCCTCCGGTATTGCTGCATGCAGCTTTCTCGAGAACCGCTCGTCCAAACAGCTTCACACTCGACACTGCACTTCCAGTCACTTGCTTTGAGACCCGCTGCTGCACAGAGCGCTGTTCGCTTGTTTATTCAAAGTTTATTAATATTGAACGTGTTGTGTGTCCAATCTGACACTGCACGTCCTTGGGTCCCCAGCAATACACCCGCCAAGTGCGAAGTAGATCGGACAAACGGTTCTCGAGATATGCGAAGGGACACACATACAGACAGAGATTCCTTGCTTTATAGTATGATATAACCAATAATTTTGATTTTTATTACCTTGTAGTTCCCTGCTATGTTTACTGCCCTTATTGATACACTTCCGCAATTTGTAACACCAAGTGGGAAGTAACGGATCCCACAAAATATTCCCACATGTCCTACTTGTAATTACCACTAGGACATTAATGTTTTTTCCCAGTCGGCGGCTCGCATTAGCGATAAATCCAATATCATATGAACGCAGCATTCCCCAAAGCAACTTACAGTGAGTAAGGAGGTTCAGTATCTTGCTCCAGAGCCACTTCAACAAAACACATGGCTGTTGAGGGGATCCAAACCTGTGACTTTTCAGTTATGGGGCAGCCTCTCTAACCACTACACCACCCTGCCACCCCACAATACACCCCATTAATGATCCATCAAGAACAAAAACCCTGCTTAAGTATGAAAGATCCACATGGCGTATACCCGCAAATATCATGGTGACGAGTGCTATGCAAGCATAAACTACGCGGTTGACTGTAGCGCAGGAGAGATTTAGATGCTGAAAGGTATGGGCTGCCGTCTGTGTTTGTGTTGCTATGTACTTGTGTGTTTATCATTGCGGGATACCTCAGGAGAGTATGATGATGAATGGTTGTGTGTGGCGGAGGCAGTCTGGGCCGGTCAGGGATCAGAGAATAGGCTCAGACGGGGGAGGAATTCCTGCCTGGCAGACGCTCTCATCTGACCTGCAGAACTCTTAATGTGTGTGTGTGTTTATTAGATTACCTTATCAGCACTCAAACTGTACATTTTTGTTTTTCATTGTGACAGTTTGGATAAGCAAAGCAGATGCGGAATACAGTAACAAGCTGAGTCAGTAAAATTTGATGCAAGCTACCGGACCATGTGGTGTTAGCATTGGATGCAGTGCTGTCAGATGGATTGACAGGATGAAAATGTGCTGATGACAGAGTTGATCCTTATGGGCTCCTGTCTTTTCTAGAGGCTTGCTGCTACTGCTTGCACCTTGAACTGGCGTTGGCTTTGAGAATAGTCAGTGACATGTATTCTAGTCTTTTTGTCTCTCTGTCTATTTTTGTCTATTTCTGCCCCCCCTCCCTCCAATCTCTCTCCCTCTGTTTATTTTTTCTGTCTCAGCATCTCAAGACTGGAACCACATAACCGCTGTACTGTATTTAGTGTGTTGCAGCAAACACCCAAATCATTACATCTTTTATTTTATTGCTCCCTAAGTTACTATAAAAGTGTGTTTGCATAGAGGTTTTCTTAGTGCAACCTTGTGTTTGTCGTGCATTTTTTTTTTCCAGCATAAGGAATCCATACCATACTGCAGAGGGTTTTTAAATTTTACAGTGTGTGGAGAATCGATGTGCTGCTCTGCTTCTTGTTCCCAGTCTCAGTTCTAGTACCCCATTCACAGATTTTGCCTTATACTTGCAAGTGGTACTCATGTACCCCATGTCCAACCCAACCATGTCCAGTGATTCACTTTAGCACCTTTCAGTAGTCCTGCCTTTCTTTTTCTCTTTCTTTCTTTCTTTCTTTCTTTCAGTCTTTCTTTCTTTCTTTCTTTCTTCCTTTCTTTCTAGTCGTGTCCCCTTTACTGCCTTATCCAGAGTAGGACACCCTATCCCTCTTTGTTGTGCGAATGGACAGATTTTCTGGGGTAAAAATGGAGGTGACGATGAAATCACCCCTTCCACCAGGTGGGCAGTCATGGCTGTTTAAAACTCCTTAATTAGATTTAGTGAAAAGGATGGGGTCATCAGTGTGTGTGTGTGTGTGTGTGTGTGTGTGTGTGTGTGTGTGTGTGTGTGCATGTGAGTATTTGTCCAGTCCTTCTCACCACAGGTGGCTAATCCATCACAACAGCCAGAAAGATATGAGGAACACCCAGATATAAGCCTAGATCCCAAAGATAGTCTTACCCTCAATGCTGCACTGCATAGGAAGTCCCAGCGATGATCTAAAATCCCCAACAGTAAACACTGACCAAAGGAAGAGGTATAACCCCAAAAATACCACAACAGTCTAGCCATGGTAATAGGGCGACGCAAAACCCTAAAGGAGGATTTATAATATTACCGTGTTTTAATATCCTTTAGGAGCAACAGTATGAGGCAAGGTGGTAGTGTTACAGTCTGTTATATAGGCAGTAGGAAGCGCAGGAGAGAGGTAAGCCTAATGTTGAAGACATGTGTCGGAGGGACGGAAGGAAGGTCGTTGCCGGATTGCCGGATGTCTCCTACGGTGGTCCCAGGCTCTGTGGGGTTTAGAGCCAGGCCGAGGTCAGATGTAGGATTCAGCTGTGTGATGAAATCATTATACAATAAGACCAGACACAAGACACACTTCTTTTACCTCTTACCTTACTTTACCTTTTACCTTTTTTTTTATATTTTAACCTAGACCTTTTAACCTAAAGTCAACTGCACATGCTTGCTTTTTTCCAGCAACACCCTGCTTCACATTCATACAGTTACACACATTCACACCTGGGAGCTGCTTAGCACAACCATAGTTTCTACTGTTGGCTCTACTGGAGCAGTTTGGGGTTCAGTGCCTTGTTCAAGGGAACCTCGACAGTAGTTGTTGATAGTGGGGAGAGCATTACGTATTCACTTTCATCCACCTTTTTTGCAAGCCTAGTCACAAACCTGCTGCATCCAACCTCTAGGCTACAGCTGCCCCCATGTAATCATAATTTGACCTCTTTCTCACACTCACGCTGTGCAAGGCAAGTTTATTTATATAGCACTTTCGTACACAAAGGCAATTCAAAGTGCTTTATACAATGTAGGTAAGACATTAGATAAGAAATACAGGGTAAGATAAATAAAAAACAAATACAAATCGATAAAGTGTATAATAGAAGAGAATAACTAAAGAATTAAAATGCACAAAAAGAGAATAAAAATCAAGTTGCATGTGCAGTATATTATCCTCCCTCCATTAGGACATTTACAATATTCACAGTAAAACTGAATTTCACTCCAATGTATGGCAACATGTTTTACAGGAAAATAAATGTATCCTCAAAAAAAGAACAGTTTAAAATCAGAAATACTAGGTAATCCAACTCTTTAGAGATCTGAGTCAACTGTTGCCTTCTGGGAAGAGGCCGCTTGACGGTGAGGCAGTGATGTCATGAGGTCTCCTGGATCTTGGCTGGGCTTCAAGGCTTCAAGATCTGAGAGAGAATGCTACTTTTAACAACCACCATAAACGCCACCAAACAATGTTATGGGACAGTGTAAAACTTCAGTCAGAGGCAGGAGCCCCAGAGCTCAGAGGACATTTCCTCTTTGTGTTTTGCAAGGAAATCTTTGTTGTATTATGGGATTTGGACTATTTTAATAGATTTAGTCGGAGCATACAGTGTATATTTATGTGTGTGTGAGTGTGTGTGTGTGTGTGTGTGTGTGCACGCATGTGCAATGCAAGGAGGATGTTAGATAGAAATGAGACAAAATAGGTCAAAGGTTAGGTCAGGACCTCTGCCCGTTGTGTGACTTTATATAAACAGTTTGAAATCCTTTGTAGAGAGAAATGGAGTAAGGATTAATGTCAGAACCATGACTGAGGTTTTTCACATGGCTCACTCAGTGTGTGTGTGTGTGTGTGTGTGTGTGAGAGAGAGACAGAGAGAGAGAGAGAGAGTGTGTGTGTGTGTGTGTGTGTGTGTGTGTGTGTGTGTGTATGCATGCCTTCTCCACTGGGTGAGTGGCACTGTCACAGTTTGACAGTCTGTGTCTTATTTAAATGCCAGTTAAAAGCCAGTTCTGACTTGACCTTCCAACATCCATCAGCATGCCTCTCCTGACCCCTGAACCTAACTCACAACCCGTCAACACTTCCTCCACTCCACTCCTCTCCTCTCCTCTCCTTTCCTCTCCTGTCCTCTCCTCTCCTCTATCTGTTGCATCTTGTCCTTACTCTATATTTTTCTACCCCCCCCTCTCCCTCTTCCATCATGACCTTCTTTTTATTACTTCACTGTCTTTCTGTAAAGGTTACCTGTCAGTTCTCTCTTCCTGTATCCATGGTTACGCAGCCCCTCCTGTGTCTTTGCCAGTTTTTCACACACACCACAGAGAGGTTTTTTTTTTTACTGATCATGGATATCTGTGATCTATAAAAAGTGAATTACTCTCACAGACACTCAGTTTATAGCACTCTGGAAATCATAACAAGTGGTGTTATGGCGTGTGATATTTGGACAAGTGCAGAAGTATGGGACCGTCTTATGGATGTTATGGTGATACCAGAAGGCCCTAAGCTCATATATGATGTAGGTTTTCCTTCATACAGACTTCTTGACCCGCTTGGTTTGTGTAGGTGTGACTCCTTTGAAACCATTCTGTCTCTTGGGCTGTTAGGCGCCACTGGACCGTACGTCTCATACTACGTGTCTCTGTTTCTTCAGGTGTCGGCCACAGATGAGGACCGCGGTTCGTTTGGTGCCATATCCTACACCCTGGGTTCGGGTTCTGGAGCCTCGGTGCCGACCCAGTTCACCATAGACAAGGAGACCGGCCGGCTGTGTACCAGCTCTGCTCTGGACCGGGATGAAGGATCAGACAACTTTGACCTCTCTGTCACCGCCACCGATGGAGTACGAACAGATTTACCTTAAACTATGACTTCACAAACAATATAATTGATTAGTAGTTGTGATGTTTCTAACCTTTTCATTCTATCTGACAAATCAACCCTTAACCTTTGCATGTTTTGATTGATCAAAGCTGACCATAATTGAAGCAGCTGATTTGTGTTGACAAAAAGCTTGGCCTGCTCAGTGTTGACGCTCTTTATCCGTCAGAATGACAGCAACCACGACAAATTAAAGATGTGTGCAGCTGAACTCAAATAAATCTGATGAAAGACACACTCAGGACATCTTTAAGATGACAGCATCCTGTCCCTTACCCAGTGTCTTCAAAAAGCAAAAGGGAAACAGCAATGGCATGGCAAAGCAATCAGAGGAAAAGAGACGGGGGGGAGTGGGGAGAGAAAGTTAAAGAAGTAGGAAAACAGATCCATTTAAACAGTCCATTTAAGTTACCATTTAAGTTAAATATGATGCCATACTTGACCATTTAACAATCCACATTTACGCACCCTCAATTCTAGGAGCCTGCCTTCCCCATAGACCCATACACACTTAAAGTATCACTTAATCACATTGGATGCACTGGAAGAGGTACTGGAACTGTACATATGGTGCAATATAACATTAATTCCCAAGACCCAAGACCGTTTGGTTATATTACAGACAACTCAGAATACATAACCATATTGTTGTTACAAAATGTGTATATATATACAGTATATAGTATTTGTAGTATTAGTATTATTCATGTTTTGATCTCCTCCTCCTTTTCTCAATCTTTTGTGTGTGTGAGTTTCCCCTTTTTGGCTAAAGGTTGATTTTAATTCACTTTTATAATACACAACCCACCCCCAACAGTATATCCTCTGTCCCACCCCCACCCCCACCCCCACCCCATCCCATCCCCGGCTCCATCCAGCTGGTGTCTGTTCCCTTCGTCTCGACTTGCTCTGTTATTAATGGTCTCGTAAAACTAGGCCTGAAAATACAGTGTAATGAGTGCAAACTATTCCCCTCACTGATAAATGCGTACGACTCCTGATTGGCTCCATATTTCATGGATCTTCAGCAGAGAACTCTTCTTTTTGCCTTCCTTCAAGCCGCTTCATCTTTACAGTGTGACATAAATCAATGTCACAGTTTCATAGCATGAAAGTCCTGTACTATTGCCTGTCACTGAGGGATAGAAAACGAATTTGGATGCCGTCTTCAGGGATATACAGTGCAGGAAGGGAGGACGAGCCATAATGAAAATAATCATCCTTATTCCTTCGCCTTGCCTCCCTCTATCTCAATAAACTAGTCAGTTAAATTATGCGTAGGTGCACACTCATGTTACTACATATACACTGTTCACATAATGTTTTCATCTAATGTATTTTGAATCAAATCTAATTCAAATGTTTGTGTTAATTTCTTTTCCAGGGCGGTCTGAGCTCGGTGGTCGGTGTCAGGGTGTCGGTGGTGGACATCAATGACAACCGTCCCGCTTTCTACCCCGTCCTCTACACAGTCAGCCTCAGCACCCACAGCGCCCCGGGAACCTCCGTCGTCAAGGTAACGGCCAACGACCCTGACTCTGGGGAAAACGGCAGGGTGACTTACCGCACCGTACCTGGTGGAGGCTCCGCTTTCTTCACCCTCAACAAGGACACTGGTACGTGTGTATGTGTATGTGTGTGTGTGTGTATGTGTGTGCGGTAGTGTGTGTGTGTCCATGTGTATATACAGTATACTTGTAAATATATAAGTATACTTGTATACGTGTATATGTTATATACACATATATAACATATGTGTGCATGTGTATGTACTGATACACATACTGTACAGATATAGATGTGTTTGTGTGTTATTAGTTGTTATTAGCTTAGTTTAGTTTAGTTTAGTTAAACAAAGAATAGGAATGTGCTTGTGTAGAAAGTGTTTTTAATAGAGGAACAAGGGAAAAGGTTAACTTAGTCATCATCTTCTTCTCTCCCACTTTCTTCCTCTGCAGGTGTGATCTCTCTCTCCCGCTCGCTCCACGGTAAAGCCAACACGGTGATCTCCATGGTGATATCAGCCGAGGACGGCGGAGGTCTGACGGCGCCGGTCAACGCCAGGGTGAACGTGAGCGTGGTGGGAGGCTCGGTGGCGCCTCCCGTGTTCGAACAGGCGCAGTACTACTTCACCGTGTCCGAGGACGTTCTCAGAGGCACGGCTGTGGGAGTGGTGCGCGCCGCTGCCAAGACAGGTGAGGAAGTGTTCGGTCTCAGTGTCCTGCCGAAGACTTTCACTCTGAGAAACAAGAAGTATTGTACTGTATGTCTGTGTTTCATGGTTATTATCGTACACTAAAACTAAAGCTGAAAGATGAAAACTAGGTGTTAAAAAACATTAGAGACTGTGAAAAATGAAAACTAGCTAAAATACTACTCTAAAATAAAATAAAAATGTGAAATGTTTTAGTTTTCATATTTTCCTTTATGTCCACAGTACAAAAGATAATGCATTTTGGGCTGAGAATATTTGGCTATTTTTACTGAATACTAAAATCATGTAAATACATTTTTTAAATAATTCCAGATTTATTGTTTGTATTACACAATACCTGTTGGAAACATAAACAAAACATCTGTTCTGAACTTCTATCATGATACCACCCCTATCAAAAATAGTACAAGTAGAAAAAAATAAATACATTTAATTAAACACTTATAAAAAAGAAAAAATAAATAAATAAAATAAAATAAAACTCCCAAATCCACACTAAAAAATAACTAAAACAAAAGTGAAATTGAAATAAAAAATGTAAAACTATAAAAAAAAAAAAAAAGAAAAAGTAATCAAAAACTATAATAACCCTGCTGTGTTCATTCCGTCTTTGGTAACTTCAGGCTTATTTTTTTCTGTTTCATATGCTTTGCCAACGCAAGCCTATTCTACATGACTTACCTGACAAGGCAGAACTGCACAGAAGAACAGAAGTCCCGGGACAGAAAATGCATTCCTGACCACTTCCATGTTACCTTAATGGAGTGGAGAGTGTACGATGCCTTACCTCTCACTCGAGCAGTTGTACAAATAGACAAGCAACAGGAGCACACACTCCATTAGGAAATCACATCCATCACACAGCGCGGGCTTTACCAGGGATTATTTTCACTCTGGCCAGACATTTATTTTCCCACAGTATTAATGACGGAGAAATGGATTTGGATGGGCTGCGATTCTGAGTGGGAGTCAAGAGTGAAGTGGTGCAGTGGACAGAAGCGCTCTCATCTGTCTGTGTATCTTTCTGTGAATCCAGCTCTTGATAACACTTGAATGAGATATGAACTGATGGGTCTGATGTGATTTTTTATGTATTTTGAATGCACTTACCTGACGAAGAATGGAGAATCATCAGTTCTATTGGCACAACACAGTATACTGTATGTGCAAACTCTTTCTCTCCGTGTCTTGGTCTTTTTCTCACTCTTCTCATACTCTCTCTCTTCCCTCCAGGCGTGTCTAAGGATATCTTCTACTCCATCTCGTCTGGAGACCCAGACGGTTACTTCACAGTGGACAGTGCTTCTGGTACCATCCGCACCGCCCTTCCTCTGGACCACGAGACTTGCTCCAGTCTGGACCTGGAGATCCAGGCACGCTACGGTTCCCCTCCGGCCTACGGGACCAGTCGAGTTCGCCTCACCGTCTCAGACGTCAACGACAACGCCCCCACCTTCCTGCCCTCCTCCTCGGAGTCCCTCCTTTTACCCGAGATCACCAAAATGGGGACCGTTATCTACCGCATCCAGGCCACCGACCGGGACTCGGGTCATAACGGTCAGCTCAGCTTCGACCTGGTCTCTGCCGGGGCGGCGGGCAGCAGTGGCCAGAGGACGTTCGGCGTTGACCGGGGCAGCGGGGAAGTGCGTCTGATTGGGAGTCTGTCTTACGAAAGCGTCCCTCGCTATGACCTTCAGGTGATTGCGAAAGATGGCGGGGCGCCACAGCTGAGCTCCACCTTCACCCTCGTGGTGCACATCCAGGCGCAGGACGCACAAGGCCCCAACTTCGACACCCTGACCTACCGAGTGGAGCTGCGGGAGAACACGCCGCTCAACACGCGTTTCCTCCAGGTCCGAGCTCTCAACAGAGAGGCTGCTGGGAACGGCGGAGGCTCCTCCTCGTCTTCCTCTTCCTCCTCCCCCGTGTCGTACCGGCTGCGGCCCGACGGCGACGCTGCCGGGTTCGGCATCATGCCGGACAGCGGCTGGCTGTTTGTGCGCAGCTCTCTGGACCGTGAGGCCAAGGACATGTTCCTGCTGACTGTCCTGGCCACCTCAGGCCTCGGGGGGGCTGGCAGGACCGGCAGCGCCACGGTGAGGGTGACGGTGACCGATGAGAACGACAATTCCCCCAGACTGAGCCAGGAGAGGGTGTTCCTGGCCGTCAGAGAGAACCTGCTGGCTGGGACAGGTTTCGGCAGGGTGTCCGCTACGGACAGAGACGCAGGACTCAACGCTCGCCTCACCTACAGACTGCTGCACACTGACAGGCACTTCCAGATCAACTCACAGACCGGTGAGGAGAAACAACATTCACTTTTTCACTGGGATTTGAGAAGGCAATGTTTACTTCCTTGATTTGATGTATTTCCTGTTGAAACAGGATGTTGGGGCGGGACATAATGGAGTGAGGGATCATTCAAAAGTCTAAACCAATTTAATATCAGTCAGGGAGAGTAAGGCAGATTTATTTAATGGGAGGGGCGGAGGGGCGGGATTGTTCAAAAATCTGTGATGGTTTTATTGGTTGGAATTTCTATTTACTCCTACTAGAGCAGCATGAGTTTACCATTAAAGATACCAGAAGTAATGGGAGTTCATTTCATGGGGACTTAAAATATCAGTGAGTTGTGTTGTAATAGTATTGCACTGTATGAAATGTAGTTAGTAAACACAGTAACTACTTTCCAACCAGCACAAATACCAGTATGATACAGTTTTAAGGCAGCGTTTGAGGAATTCATGTTTTTTCTTTGTCTTCAGGTGAGATCAGCACCCGCCTGGCCCTGGACAGAGAGCAGCAGTCCAGCTATCAGGTGGTTGTGGTGGTGCAGGACGGGGGCACGCCACCCCGCAGCGCCACCGGCACCGCCCACATCACTGTGCTGGACGAGAACGACAACGCCCCCAGCTTCAGCCACGCCCAGCCGGACAGGGAGCTGCTCATAACGGTGAGAATGAAGGGAGATGAGAGAGAGAGTGGGGGTAAAGAGCAGGTGCTTTGAGAAATGTAACAAGATGAAGAATGATGAAGGGAGTGTAAAGATCTGTCTCTCACTTACAATTAAAACATTTAATTGAGGAAAAAACATATTGCTGCTGTCAGGTGAAAACCTTGTCTCTCCAAAATGTCAGCTTTTCAGGAGCTAAGAAAAACAGCCTTGGTTTCCCATTGACCACCAAGTAATTTTTGGTTTATCCAGTGGGGTTTGAAAGGGTTTCCTAAAAACCAAGGGGTCGTAGAGTTTCCCCAACCCATAGAGAAATGTATTGCTTCAATTGAAGTTAAAACATGAAAATTGGTGTTACACGGTATTCACATGACAGCAGTGATATGTTTTGTGACCTGCCTGGCCAAATGGCTGACTTTGTATGTTTTTTCTCCATGAAATGTTTGAAAAGTAAGTGACAATTTGTGAAAGATTGTTTTCCAGTTTTGTAGGCTACCAAGTCTTATCCTATGCACCGGTCACCAACAGTTCTCAGTTTGTTTCCCTCCTAACCCTAAGGAAAGAAAGGATCAAGGACATGGAAAGTGAATGAGAAAGATAAGACGATATCTAGAAAATGGAATAGGAGGTACTGTATGCATAAGAAAAACATGAATATGAATGATGTTCTCTCTTCCATTGTAGGTGATGGAGGGGCTTCAGTCTGGTACAGTCCTGGGGACAGTCACAGCTAAAGACCCCGATGAGGGAGAGAACGGCACCGTCTACTACTCTTTATCAGGTGAGTCTCATTGTAAATCATCTCACAGTTACATTTCTATCGACTGATCTACTTACCTGCCATAGTGTTGAAATTGTCATACGTTTACATGACCCCACAATCGTTAAATTCTGTTTTATTGCTTTTATTGCTTTATTATTACTATTCTTATTGTTTTTACTGTTTTATTGCCTTCATTGCCTATTGTCTTTTATTACCTTTTCTGCTGCAACGCCCTAATTTCCCCACGGGGATCAATAAAGTTTCATCCTATTGTCTTATCTCATCATAACATTGAGCTGATCCCTGTGTCCGGTTTGTGCTCCGAAGGCTCCAGAGCGGAGCGTTTCTCCCTGAACCCGACCAGCGGCGAGCTGCGAACCTCTTCCCCTCTGAGATGGGCGGAGAGAGCGGAGTACAGCTTCACTGTGACAGCCGCTGACCATGGAGCGCCGGGCCTCAGCTCCACCTGCCAGCTACGCATACAGGTATACTTACATAATGTGTACATATTCGTATCCCTGTCCCCTCCAGCCACACACAAACGCAAACATGTACACATATAAAATCCTGATCATGCTGCATCTATTCACATCATCTCTTACAAACACACATACACTTCTTATGTATTTTTGTTGCTTTCTACTCTGACACATTCCCTAGGTTTCAGGCAAATGGACAGGGAGGCCAACCAGCTGCCCAGAAACCGAAACTGTCATATCTAGATATTACCTCAGTCCTTATGCATTCCTCGCTTCGAGTTCTCAGTCTCCCGAGTAATTTCCTCAAACCGCGCACAAAGCGAACAGTATAACTGTAGATGAAGTTGGAAAAGGAGGCTAAAAAATGAGAGGGAGAGAAACTGAATCTGTGCCTGTAAAAACAAAAGCATCTATCCAATCTAGTGTGTGTTTCCTGCTTCAGAGGTGAGTGGGGTAACCCAAACCCAAGGTGAGAAACCCTGAGCTGCAGGAGGGAGCTGGTCTGGACTGAGTTATTGTTCTGGACTTTCTGCAGGAGGGTCAATCCTACATATCAACACACAATATCAGGAATTCAACGACAGGAAACAAAAGGGGGAAAAAGCGCGCACGGCCTGCCACAGAGGCATTTAGCCAGCGAAGGGTGGTGTCGTGCTTTGACTGCGGAGCTTTGAGCTTAGTGTTTTATTCGTGATTTGATTTCAGAAAGGAAAATGATGCTAATTACAGTTGGGAGTGCTTGCCTTAGATTTCGCCTGCGCCCTGCTTGTGCGACACTGAGATTAGACAGAGGGGAAACAGGCACCTTGGAATCAAATGTTCCCAGATGAGATTTGATGAGAGCCAGCTGCATCGAATCTCTCTGATCGCACGGAGAGAAAGGGAATACACCACTGTACGGTAGCAGGCAGCGTGATACACACACGCACTCCCCCAGACACAATGAGACACACACACACACACACACACACACACACACTGTAATGACACATTCAAACACACTCATGAGATAACATTTCCAGATAATGATTTTGAGATAACATTTCACATAGCTGTGGGTAAAATCAAACACAGGGGTGCAGTTATACACCACAAACACGCATGGGGGAAATGTGAGGAACAAGGGAAAATACCAACAGTCGGGTGTCTTTTCTGCCGGAGTTACTGACACAGTTTGGTGAACTATCATATTTAAAATGAAGAACTGGGATGTACATTTATTGCAACACTGATCTACAACATTATCGGGACTCCTTCCACCTGTAGTCCTGTCAGCTGGAGGATGAAGCTTTACTACGCCTTAATCCTAATTATCCAAATCACTTCCTTCCTCCTCTGCGTTTACCCTTCCCATTCATGTTTGATAAAGCCATTGGAAAGATGTGATTAATAGTAACAGATCTGCATGACAGACTATGAGGGATGATGTGTTTGTGTGTGTGTGCATGGGTGGATACTTGCAATGCTGCCTGCATGAAAGAGCGTGTGTGCATGTGACGATCAAGCTGAAGCGTGTTGAAGTCTGCTTATGTTTGCTGTCTTTGCCTGCTCTTTGATCCGTCGGTGCTAGAACAATGGCGAACCCCGAGGCTGTTGTGGAGAGGAGTGCCGAAAAGCCCCCCAAGCGTACATTTGTTTCCCATCTGACCGGACTGTAGCGTGTGAAGGCTTTGCAGTTATTGCGCTGCATTATTTGAACTGGAATATTTACAGTTTTTCCTCTTTGCGCGGCCATCATTATTTTGTCGCAGGTCACAAGTCCTGACTCTCATCTCGATGCCAAAATGCTACAGTGTCAAGACATTTACTGGAAGGAATGTACATGATCTGTCTTCATGCGCAATGAGAATGCCCTATGAGGGTTATTATAGTAATAACAACAAAACAGAAACAGACTACAACCCAAGGCTATGTTTAGGGATGGGCGAGATCAAGAGCCATGTAGTTACATTTTCTGTATAAGTACCAAAGGAAATCAGATACAGTAACATATACAGTACAACACTGCTTATTGGCCTTGACACATTGCTGCAAACCTGGTTGAAATAATAGTGTTTTCAAATGCTTTCATGGTTTGTTTCGCTCTGCTTAGGTCAATTAAATGTACTTATTCTGTAATTGAAAACTTGCGTGACGCTATCTGAGATGTCCTGATGAGGTCAAACACATGCATGTTATACTCCGAGCAAGTTATAACAAAGGGAAATTATTGGAAACTATCTGGCCCTGATCTGACTGTTTCCCTTCCACCAGGTTCTCAGCTCCTCCAAGTCCAACCCCAAGCCCAACGTGCTCTCCATGACCCTGAACACCGTGGAAGGGGCGCCACCAGGCTCCATCATTGGCTCCGTCTGCCCACATGACCAGCATGAATCCACTTTACTGGACGGCCAGGTGACCTACCTGGTGGTGGGCGGGACGGACCGGGACGGGACTTTCATGGTGGATCGTCTAAAGGGAGACGTGTATCTGGTGCGGGAGCTGGACTACGAGAAGGGCTCGAGGTACACGCTCCACATTGAGGTGTCGGATTTCTCCCGGGCGTTTCCCAGCAGCCACCTGGTGCAGCTGGACATCAACGTGCAGGACAGCAACGACCACACCCCCCAGTTCACCGAAGACCCCGTTACCATCGTGATCCCGGAGAACACAGAGCCTGGGGCTTCGATCTACACCTTCCAGGCCTTGGATCAGGTTAGAAACAGGAATTATTCTCTGCTGAAAATGATTTATAATGTTAACCAATGGCTGAAACTGGTTAGCAGTGTGTATATTTGTGACCAAACGCATTAAACCGAAGCTCATTTAACTTTACAAGAGACCCATTTTACATCAGAAAAAGTTTGATTACAGTAAAATGCACATTTCTGATTCAATAATTAATAATTAGAATAAAATAATGTATTGATTCATATAATGCAAGATACCATTTTAAATGTTTTTCCATGCCTGATCTAATTTTTTTGAATGAGCAGGGACAAGTGACCATCTAATTCAGACTAATCTGTTTTTCCTTTTCACAGGATGGCAGCGGACCCAACAGTGAGCTGCATTACTCCATCGAGCACCACTGGCCTGACTCGCCTGACTTCCTGACCCTTGACCCCCTCACTGGGGTCCTGACCCTGGGACAGGAGTTAGACCACGAGGCCACGCCCTCCCTGTACCTGGTGGTGCGGGCTACAGACCAGGCCTTGGACCCGTCCCAGCGGCGCTGGGGTTCTGTCACCGCCCGAGTGTTTGTGACAGATGAGAATGACAACGCTCCGGTCTTCAGCTCTCCGTCTGCGGTCAGCGTCATGGAGGACCAGCCAGTCGGGTGGGTGACATGTCCGACTGCAGGCTTGTCTCTGGCTCTGTTTTTGTCTGTCTAGAGCTCCATGAAGAACAAAGCACTTTTCACACATCTCACTTGCTGCTTTAATGGCGTTCATCAGCCTGCAAATTTAGAGCATTTAGGGAGCCTGTTTAAAATGAATCAAATTAATGTGTTTTCATCACGCCGAGCTTCAAAATTAGCAAGTGCTTGTTTTGTTTGTTGCCATCTGACATCGTGTTTATATCTGTGTGGACAGCTTTGTGATTTTGTACGTGATGGCCCGGGATGAAGATGAAGGAGAGAACGGTCGAGTGGCGTACAGAATCCAGGCAGGCAACAGCGCCGGTCGCTTCAGCCTCAACCCCAACACTGGTAAGACTCCTTTGGGTGACACACAACATCTAAAAATATCTATATATGTTACAATGTTATAATATCATAGGCTCCACGGAGACTGGGGATTTCCCATAAATATACAATTTACACTCTATCAAGGGATAATTGGGGTGAAATTTACCACATCGTTTCTCACGTTTACAATCCTGCATTGATTGATTTAACACAATGGGAGATTTAGTATGAGGCGCTTTTCCGTGGGGTTTCATGATTGATAGATAATCAGCATCCCACCCATAGAAGCCCCTTGGACTAGCAGAACTTTCCAGAAGACCATAATTACCCACTGAAGTGCTCTGCCTACAGGGTCTCAACTGCTAAAACACTCATAACCCTCATAACCTTCTTTACTAGATGATCTTTCAATTCCTTAGAGCAATATTTCGCTTGAATGATGCTTTGGTGTTCTTTTCTTGACGGATTTGTTCATGGGAACCAATCTTTATTTGGGCTGGGGACGTGGACGGCCTTTGATATCTTATATATGTGTATGTGAATGTGTAAGTTCTCCATCATGAGCGCTGGGTGTTGTGGGCGTGCACGGCTCTGGCTGAGATGGGATTAAGAGCCATAAGACAGACACTTAATGCAGCTTCCAGATGGAAGAAACTCTTTACTTCATTACTGTCAAGTGCCTGGTGAATTAACAAGGGTTGATATTTCACTTCTGGTTTGTCTCACAGTCTATGTGGTGATAAGCTTAGTGCAGCAATGGTAGGGCCAACAGTTGCATAGCTGTAATAGCATATTAGCATTGTATTGGTAAGACATTAGCAAACCGCTGGCTAATGTGGAGGGTTATTATTAGTCAGAATGTATTACTAATAGTAACCAAATAGTAATTATATGTCTGCTCTGCCAATATGAAATTTCAGTTGTTTCACTTTACCCCTGCTTTGGTATTTTTATTAACAGCACTGTTATCATATTGTCACTGTCGGGTTGTAAGTCCAATTTTAGTGATTTTCATGATTTAACTTCAATTGAAGGACTACATGCTGCTATGGGTTTATAAAATACTAGTCTACTCTTGGGTTGATGAAACCTCAAAAACATAGTGGTCAAGCTTAGAAGAAGCCTTTATTTTTTAGCTCCTGAAAAGTTGACATCATAGATACGAGGATTTCACCCGACAACAGTGATAGAGTAGATATCTACAATGCTATACTGCTTGCAGAGGATGATGAAATAGTGACAGGATTTGCATCAGTCTGCATTTTGACTGAAACATAGGAGCTACCATCAGTGATAGGTATCCAAACAGCCAGCCTCACAGAAACATCAGAGCCTCTCCTCCGCGGTGCAGCCGCACGGTGGATGGATGTGTGTGTTTGGCATGCTGGGGCCTTTATAAATTACACACCTCTCTCAGGCACTGCATGCCAGCTAAACTAGTACACTGCTGTGAACAGTACAAACACATACACACACATTTCATATTTTCACTCACTTTGGCTGACCCTCTCCTTGTAGTTGGGGTGATGACAGGGGTGCGGGGTGTAGAAAGAAAAGGTAAGAGAGTAACTAAAGCCAGAGACTGAGGAGTGGTGGTCTGATTCACAGATTGTATCTCTGAACTAGCCTGATTTACATGGAACACACACACGTACACGCACACACACACACACACACACACACACACACACACACACACACACACACACACACACACGCCTTACAGATTTAGAGGCTAACAAATGATGATGTTTTACAGAGAAAAGAAAAAAACTATATAACCTAATTTTGGGGAAGGTTATAGGTTGATTTGAGTTGGCAACCATATAGTTTCAATTTGTACTTAGGATTCTCTGTTCTCTGGGGGGGATGGGTGTGTGTGTGTTGTGTGTGTGTCAAGGGAGGGGGGTTCTTGGAGCTCATATGTGCTTTGCATTTACCGCCCATTCAAACATGTACAGTGATAAAGCGCTGCAATATATATGCAGATGTACGATCCACATTAAATCTCGAGGCGTGTTCAAAGAGCCAGAATTGAATAGCTGGCGTGAACTAACTGTGGGCTCGCTCTTATTGTGGAAACTCTCATAAAGCAAAGCCGTAATGGTTTTGTTTTTACTGGCCCTCTAGGCATATAAATACCGCTTCTTTCTCAGGTACACAAAATTGCATGTTCACAAAAACAACCTAAACACACACACACACACACACACACACACACACTTCCAGACCCAAAGATTCCAAAATGAAAATGGAGATTTAAGTGGAGTAAGCCATGAGGAAAGCAAAAGACAGTAAAGTCAACATTTTTGTGGAAGGTTCCCATCCATTGCTCATCAAATCCTTTTCTCTCTCGTAGGCTCTCTCTCCATCCTCAAAGCCCTAGACCGGGAAGAGCAGGAAGTCTTCAATCTGACTATTGTAGCAGAGGATCATGGGATACCCCAGCTTTCCACCTCTCAGGTGTTGTGCGTTCAGGTGATCGATGTGAACGACGAAGCTCCGGTGTTCCAGTGGGCCGAGTTTGAGACCCAGGTGATGGAAAACAAAGGACCAGGAACCACGGTGTTGACGGTCACCGCCACTGACCGTGACCAAGGTCAGTTTAATTTTGTTCATACAGTAGGTGTGTTTATAGTGCTGAGCTGGGATCAAGTCTATGGACTCCTTACATTCATTTACTTTCAAAACACCTTTTCATGTCAGCAAATAGTGGCTTAAGGACTTAAGGAAGAGCAAAAAAAAAAAAAGAAAAACATCACAGAGTTCACAGATTTTCCACAGATTTTCAGCAAAATGAATGCCACAAAAAATGAAAGAAAAGTCTGCAGATTCCCTATGAGCCTGCACAGGCAGACGTCTGGACAGGCATTTGTGTCTGTTGGCCAGTAGGAATTATTCCAAGATGAAGTCAACATTATACTAAGCATCAAAAGAACAAGAGAGGTTCTTATGATTTAATCCAGGAAGAATTAGTAAAGTAAACAGGTACAGTTGCTATAAACGTGCCTCAACTACCATACAGCTGTCAATTCACTGTCGGATTTAAGTAGGAGAGTGAGAGAATGGAACAAGAGAGAAATTAATGGGTGAGGAGCCAAGTCACAACACAGCAAACCACAAGATCATCTGCTAATGAAAATTTGTGGTTTCAGTGGCCAACCACAACCAGATATTTTTAACATGGGGGTTTTGTTAACACTGTTGCTAGTGGATTCATTTCTGTACATTGGATATTATTTTGCCTCATTTACAGATTTGTAATATGTACTGAACACAGCATACCACTCTTTCCTGATGTGAGTGTAGCTGTCTCTACAAAGGTAAAGAGTAGCCATTTTACAGACAGCCTTTATCTGTGTCTTTTTTGTGTTTCTATCCAGGTTCTAATGGCCAGGTGACCTATGGAGGAGTGACGGAGGAAGGCTTCGTCATCAACCCAGCAACAGGAGTCATCACCACCACCAGGGAACTGGACAAAGAACTACAGGACCATTACACACTCACTGGTACTGCAATATCCACTGTCCTGCACGGCTATATTTGACCTATAATAACCCTTCTACCCTCATATCCACTTATTACCCTATTACCTCCTGTAGATCACTTTCTCGTTTTCTTGTGTCGATTCCAACGAATAGTAGAACTTTTCATTTTTGTAGCCCTTAGGCCCATCAACCTACTAATCCCCATCTCTTCCCAGTCTATGCCAGGGACGGAGGGCTGCCTCCCAACTTTGCCAAGGCGGTGGTGCGTGTGGAGGTGCAGGATGAGAATGACAACGCCCCAGTCTTTGCCAAGCCCTACTACGGGCTGGAGGTGCCAGAGAACCAGGTCTCTGTGGAGCTTTGCTTTCTCAAAGCCACAGACCCCGACTCAGGCTCTAGCGGAGAGCTGGAGTACAGGATCACTGGTAAGTAACAGCTGTTGTGTGTCAAGCATTTCATAAGGATGGGTTTTAATGGAGAGTTTTAGTTTCCTATGGTGGGCTAAATGCTGTTTCAGAGGCTTTTCCACCACCCTGAAAATAATCATGTTCTGGGAGAAACACTGAATCCTTTTTGGCATGAAAATTTAAAAATGATCAGCACAAAATATTGGCTATCGGCAGCTTCAATCCAAAAATGTCACTATCAGTATTGGCCTTCAAAAACCCTTAGCAGTCAAACCCTAGTGTGAGTATGTATATATGAGTCTGTGATAATTACGACTGATGCACATACACTAACAACTATCATCAGACTTGCGTGAAGCATTGTTAGAGGATGATGATCTCTGAAGTTATATTGACAGAAATGGAATTTGTCCCCCAGTAGAGAACTGACACAGACAGCATTTAAACTCATTCTTGCAGACTGTACTGTGTTCCCTCCATATGCAAGATCAAATCTGCACACAGCTCCTCCAGGCTTCTTCCAGACATTGTTCTGCCTTGTTTCAAAAATAGTGCACTCCATCTGGGGCACATTCAGATTCAGATTCATTGACTTAAGTGCAGAGTATGCACAGACCGTCTCCTTTCTGCACACTCATACACAGCTTCATCTCACACAGAAGTCTACTGAATTTTTAAGGATTTTTTTTCTACTTCTGCCCCGTAAACTCCTTCCTCCCAGCTGGGGACCCTGACGGAGACTTCCAGCTGCAGGCCGGCACAGGAGCCCTGTCCACCTCCCGCGCCCTGGACCGGGAGCGGAGGGCCGAATACAAGGTGGAGGTGGTGGCCACGGACCGGGGCAGCCCCGCTCTCAGCACCACGGTCACAGTGGAGGTCAGAGTGCTGGATGTCAATGACAACAGCCCCGTCTTTAGCAGCAGCAGCTACTCCGTGGATGTGTCAGAGGATGCTGCAGAGGGATCTCAAGTGCTGCAGGTAGGCTGGAATGGGAATTGAGATGATGAGAGTAAATGCGATTTTGTGGAACCGTTATTCTTCAACACAACGTTTGAAGAATAACGAGAGAAACAATTGTGTCTTGAAATAAAATACTTGTAAGTGAAGACAGTGTGTGGGAGTCTACAGATTTAAACAGTTTGAATCATGAAATTCATATTGAATAGCTGGTAAAGGAAGGAAATTAATATGATTGAAGAATAACGGTTCCACGAAATCGCATTTCTTCGCATTCGACTTTATCCACCTCCTCCGACGCGCCTGGCACATACACATGGTTGTGCAAAGATTACCTTTTTAGATCATTCAAACTGTTTAAAATACAGAGAACCCAGTCTAGTAAAGAGTTACCCCGGCTATCAACCATTCACTTGTTACATACAAATCTTTTAAACTACCTTATTTTGTTTTTTTTATTTTGTGCTAGCAATCATTTTCTAACAGAAGAACTCACTTTTTAACATTGTGGATATCACATTTTAGAGCTGATGTCTTCATGTGTAAAATAATACTCATGTCCCAATACTTTGTCTGTTTCCAGGTGACAGCCACAGATGCTGATGAGGACCTGAATGGGAAGGTTCTGTACTTCCTGAGCCGAGAGGCACACGGAGCGTTCACCGTGGATGAGAGCACCGGGCGCATCACCATATCAGCACCTCTTGACCGGGAGAGACGGGCGTCGTACAGATTCCAGGTGTTCGCCGTTGACCTTTCACCCGCTGCACCCAGAAACACTTCTGCTCAGGTAAAAGACAACGAGTGGTAGGTGTTGATTAGGGATGATGAGAAAATGTTCCCCAAAAAAATTTGCTCTTAACCCCTCCCTCCTGTGTCCCCTCCCTTCCAGGTTACAGTCACCATCCTGGACGTCAACGACAACGCTCCCTTCTTCATCCAGGACCCGCTGGTCATCGAAGTCTCCAGCAGCCGCTCCCAGCGCGTCCTGGCCACCATGAGGGCCGAGGACAAGGACTTCGGGGCCAACGGTTCTGTGTTTTACCGTTTCGCCGCCCCGGTGAAGGGCTTCAGCATCAACTCCCTGACCGGGGAGATCCAGGCCACCGAGCCGCTGAGCGGTCTGACACAGACTCAGAGGACCCTGATCGTGGAGGCCATGGACCAGGGCAGCCCGGCCCAGTCCTCCCAGGGGGTGGTGGTGATCTTCGTGAAGGAGGTGGAGTACAACGGCATCCGCTTCTCTCGGAACGCCAGAGATGTCAGCATACAGGAGAACGCTGCCAAAGGTCTGACATCAATACAGTATTCATAAAGATTACAGTAACTATATCAGCTACTCTGGATCTTTATACACTTTGAAGATCCCTCTGCTATCAGAGTTTAGGATCATAAAGGAATATTTTCTGTGCCCCATTTCCCAAACACAGGCACAGCTGTGGCCCAGGCCCAGGCCCAGCACCCAGATGGCACTCGTAGGGGAATCAGCTATAGCCTCTTCAGTGGCAACAGAAAGCAGGCCTTCAGCATCAGCTCCTCAACAGGTGAGACTCACAACAAAAACTCAGTAGTGTCATTCAAGTAATATTTCCCATAAAATGAGAATTTAAGTTTAGATTAATATAGATATGTGGATTAAAATGTACCAATATCC
Organism: Centroberyx affinis; assembly: GCF_046629955.1. Taxonomy (NCBI): domain Eukaryota; kingdom Metazoa; phylum Chordata; class Actinopteri; order Beryciformes; family Berycidae; genus Centroberyx; species Centroberyx affinis. The sequence goes on from NW_027279440.1 coordinate 86,495, forward strand.
ATACACACATCATCTTCATTTTTATCCCTCATTTGATTAGTAGTTATATTTGTTTTGTTTGTTCGTTTGTTTGTTTTTAAATAATTTTCTTTGTGTTTATATTTTCTGCATTTTCATAGGCTAGCCTTTAAGTTTTATCTTTGTTTTTATGTCCATTTTGTTCGTATATGTTTGTTTTAACTTGCTTTTATTGTTTTTGTGTCTTCTGCCACTTTTCTGCTATGTGAAGCACTTTGTAACAGTGTGTTTTAAAAAGTGCTATAATAAAAAAAAGCTTTACTTACTTCCTATCTTTCTTCCATGTCTCCCAGGTGAGATCTGGGTGCAGAGCTCCAGGGGGCTGGATTTTGAGGACACCCCCCGACTCCGTCTAGTGGTGAAGGCTGAAACTGTGTCTTCCACTTCTTTCATGGCTGTCAACCTGATCCTGCAGGATGTCAATGACAACCTCCCTCGCTTCCAGCTGCAGAATTATGTTGCCTACATGAGAGAGGCACAGGGATATGAAATGCCTATCATACAGGTATTGATTATACATGATTTCATATGAACTGCACAATGTTTGATGCCAACGCACAAAGATATTTGGTTCCACTGGAACATGGGTCTTGGAACTTATATTTTGCAATGCAGGAAAAATAAATTCTCACCATTCCTCCTTTTCTTCTCTCCCCTCTGTCTCCCCCCAGGTGGTTGCTGAGGATGTGGATCAGGGCCAGAATGGTCAGGTGACCTACTCCATCCAGACATCAGGCATGAGCGGCCTGTTCAAGATCGACCCGGTGACAGGAAGTATCACCACAGCGGCCATCATGGACCGTGAGATCTGGACCCAGACCAAGTGAGAACAGATCTGCGGTTGCCTGAACCTAACCGAGAACTTTTTTATTTGCATGTCTTGAGGATGGATATATCCTTTGCATAGAGTAAATGCATGACACAGTGGTACACAGAGTTGTACAGAAAAAGTGCATTATGTTTAAATGCAGGTAAACATATACAGAAGACAAAAGACAGACATAGCACATGTGTCATGAATCTCTTTCACTCAGCTATTTTGTGTTTAGATAGCTGGTGAGGTTTATAGGTTGTGCTGAAAAGACACACATCATTGCAAACAGATATCTGCATGCCAGATGGATCAGATAGCCAAGCTGCAATTTCAAACCCTGTAAATCAACAGCTGTTTACTGCGACATTTTCATATCGTTCCATGTGTTGCTTTCCCAACAATGCATTGGTCATTGCTTTGTTTGGATATATATCAACATGTAAGTCAAAAAGTGCATCAAACTGCTTGAGTATTTAATGTATTGTATTTCCCAAAAGATAATACATCATTCTATATATGTCAAAGTGTTTTCCTTTGCCCATTTTTCAGTGGGAGAGAGGAGAGATATATATAACTCTCCTCTTATCCTCACCGCTCTGAAGTTCCCTTTGAACTTTTGTAATTACATGGAGGCAATAACAGAAGAAAGAAGTTTTCTCAGAAAGCAATATTGATTTTTGTTTTTCCCGCCCACAGGTTAGTAGTCACAGCAACTGACAGAGGCAGTCCACGATTGGCTGGTTCAGCCACATTGACAGTGATCATTGTCGACCAGAATGACAACAGTCCGACTATTCCCTTGCCCCAGGAGATCCGCATCCCAGAGAGTAAGTACACTACACTTTCACTTCCAGGACTTTTGTTCTCCCTTTGCAGTATACCAAATGCATTCAATTTACAAAACAGACATTTTTGACTGAACAAATACCCTGTCCAGATCTGATGATGTACAGTTGTTCACCAGGGTCACGAAAATAACTATAATTAACTTTAGTTCTGATGTAGCAATATAACCTACTATAAATTGAAAGTTAATAGCTTGACAATTACAAAAGCCAGCCAGAGGAAAGAAATTCCACGCTCTGTTATCTACAGAAAGTTAAATGTAACTAACACTTCTTTGTATCTCTTTCTCTGTCTGTCAGACACACTGATTGGCACAGAGATCACCCTGGTGACCGGTAATGATGTAGACTCCAGTCCTGCCCTCTCCTACTCCTTGCAGCTGGACCCATCTGCTTTAGGCAGGTTTGGGATCCACCGCTACAGTGGAGGTGTGTCCCTCACTGCCCCGCTGGACTTTGAGGAGAAGACCTGGTACACCCTGACTGTCAGAGCGACAGACAGCCAGCACCAGACTGAGGCTAACATTACCATATTGGTGGAGGATATCAATGACAATGCACCTACTTTCACCCAAGATCTCTATCAGGTAGCATGTCCTGTCAATCAGTATTCACTATTCATCATCAACACATCACATACACTCACTGTACCCAACTGCTACATTTGCGCTATTGACATAATTGTTTATGATTTTAGATTGTTCACAAATATACCTTCAAATACAGATGTGTGATATTTATTATTGTCTTGCTTTTTGCTTGCATGTTTTACTGAAGTACAGCGTAGGAAGAAATCTGACTGGTCCATTGCAGAGCACTTGCAGTGTGTGTGTAAATGCACAACCCCCCCCCCCCCCCCCCAAAAAAAAAACAAAAGTGTGTTTAACTTCCCAAGGTCTTCACACCTTGTTAAGTGTGATAGGGAAATAAATTTACTTCAGAAGCTATTTCTTTCCAACAGTCTGCTTTATGATGAAAGAAAAAAAAATGCACTTATACATATTGCAGAAACACACATGCACTCACTCACATACAAATACACACACATACACACACACGCAGTGGGGGTGATAAAAGTTAACTGCCTAATCATGACTGGGGAAAAGTTGCAAAGATGAACTTGTAATATTTACTGCTCAGTCTCAGGAAATGACCTCAGCATTAGCACAGGCTCAGGAAAAACAGGAACTAAGATATAAAACGCAAATTTCCCCTCTATTAGTTTACAGCAAGCTGACCTCCCCACCATCAGTTTTGGGAATTTGAGTATTAATGTGTTCCATTGTTGGCTCGTGTTTTTCTTTTGTCAAGTTGTTGTTTTTTATGTATTTTTTGCACCCCAGGTAACCCTGCCTGAGCACACTCCACCGGGAAGTGCTGTTGTCACGGTAACAGCAACTGACAGAGACTCCGGAGAGAATGGAAAGGTCACCTACAGAGTGATGTCATCAACCCAGGAGGGCTTCTTCATTGACCCGAGCAACGGTACAGAGACTTGGCTCTCTTTCGTACTGCTAGACTCATTAAAATAACTACAGAGACACCTCACCTCAGAATGGAAATCCTGAAACATTTTAGCTCACTCTGTCATTTTCCTATGCTACAATCGAGATATGCATGAACACGAACATGCCTTTTTAAAGGATAATGCGGTATCTGATATAGTTCATCTAAATGTTGACAGGTTAAATAGGTTGTGATGTCTATGTCTGACTCCCTCTCACTGCCCTACATATCCAGGAACCCTGTTCATCAATCAGAGAGCTGAGTTTGACCCTGAGCGTCCGTCAGTCAGTATTGTCATTGAGGCTCGGGACGGAGGCTCCCCTATGCTCTCCTCCCTCACCACTGTCCAGGTCCAAATCTCTGATGTCAATGACAACGCTCCTGTGTTCCACCAATCAGAGTACAGGTCAGTCTATGTTCAGCAGAATTCAGACTGCAGTGAAATAATGGTGTCACATTAACTGTCTTTTTGTGTAATGACTGTTCTTATATTTCCAGGGCTACGGTTTCTGAGGACACCATCCCAGGAGCTACAATTCTGACTCTTGAGGCGTTTGACAGTGACCTGTCCCGCGAAAACTGCGGTTTCGACTTTGCCATCGCCAACGGGAATGAAGGGAATGCATTCCAGATCGAAAGCAGTGTGCGCTTCCTGGAGGGGCGGGGCTTTCAAACTGTCGGAACGCTGCTACTGGCCGAGGGGCTTGACTTTGAAGCCAAGCCGCTCTACAATCTCACCGTGGTGGTGTCAGACCGCGGTGTGCCACAGCGGAGCTCTAGTGTTGCCACGGTGATAACTATTGGTGATGTGAATGATAACCCACCAGTGTTCAGCAGAGCGGATTACACTGTGTCACTGAGCGAGGGGGCTGCCGCTGGGACTGAGATCATACGACTGACTGCCACAGGTGAGAAAAAAGGGATTCCCTCTTTGTCCAGCCATCTTTCTGTGTCTCTCCCTCTCTCTCTATTTCTGACTCTTTCTCTTTCTTACTTTCTCTCTCTCAGTTAATTAATGGTACTCTGTTTTCCTTTTGACAGACCCAGACTCAACTCCCAACGCTGAGGTCCAGTACACTATCAGCTCTGGTGATGAAGTGGACTTGTTTACTGTGGACCAATGGACCGGAGCCTTGCGGCTTCAGCGACCGCTCGACCGTGAGCACCGGTCTGCCCATATTGTCATCATCCAGGCCACAGATGGCCAGGGCCACTTTGCCCTGGCTCCAGTCACGGTTGAGGTGAAAGATGTAAATGACAATCATCCGTTCTTCCCTGTGGAAATCCTAACAGCCAGTATCAGAGAGAACCAGCCAGCAAACTCAGCGGTGACTGTCCTCCACGCTATAGACCACGACACAGGGGTTTTCGGGCAGCTGAAGTACTACATAGTGGAGCGGTCTGGGACAGGAAAAGAGAGCTTCACTGTGGATCAGAACTCAGGAGAACTCAGAGCCAAAATGTCCTTTGACTTTGAGAAGGTCAACTCTTTTAACTTTGTTGCGTTGGCGGTGGACTCAGGCAACCACTCAGCCACTGTGACTGTACAGGTGTTCATCACAGGTGAGGATGAGTATGACCCACTCTTCACATCCTCTGGTTTCTCCTTCGAAGTCCCAGAGGGAGCCAAGAAGGGCCAGAGCATCGGCCAGGTCCAGGCCAATGATGAGGATGGAGGGGTGGATGGTATCGTGCTCTATTCTCTTCCCACCATCTCTCCATACTTCGAGGTGAACAAAACCACTGGGGTGATCTTGCTCAAGATGGACAGTTCAGGCAGCAGCAGTGGCAGTGGCTCAGGCCGGACCAAGCGGGAAACCAGGCTGATGACCCTGGATGTGACGGCTCACAGCCCCCTGGATACATCTCGCACCACTACAGCCCAGATCTCCATTGACGTCACCAACACCAACTTTGGCCTCGCTGCTGATGTCAACATCCTGCTGATTAGCATCATTGCCGTGTCCCTTGGGGTCATCGTATTGCTTGTGGTCATGGCCGTGGTGGTGTTCCTCGTCAAGTCACGCAGGAGGAAGAAAGCCCAGGATGCAGGGAACAGGACTGTTGCCTCAGGAACTGCCCTCCAGAAGCTGGATGAATCCAAGTCAGGCCCAGGGGGGGAGAGGATCTACCACCAGACCTTGCCGGGCTACGCTGGAGATCAAGGTGGGGCAGGCGGGGGTCCCTACACCAGAGGGGGCTCTCTGGACCCATCTCACTCCAGTGGGAGAGGATCGGCTGAGGCAGCGGAGGATGATGAGATCAGGATGATAAACGAATACCCCCGAGTCGCCTCCATCACCTCATCCATGCAGGAGCACATCTCCGCCAGAGGGCCAGACTCAGGAATCCAGCAGGATGCTGACCAGCTCTCTGATATCTCCTGTGAGCCTGCAGCCTTGGAGGGCAGCACCTGGTTCAAAGGAAAGAAACTGGGAGGCAGTCTCAGTGGGACCTTGCTCTCTGGCCAGCTCCCGGTCTACAGGGATGAGGGAGGTGGGTACCTGGGAGTAGGCCGCGGTCTCAACATTTCCCTGCCCAAGGATTACGCTTTCCCTGAGGATGGTAAACCTTCAGTGGATGGCTCCCTCACAGCTATCGTTGCCAGTGACGAGGAGCTGCGTGGAAGCTATAACTGGGATTACCTGCTCAACTGGTGCCCTCAGTTCCAGCCTCTAGCTAACGTCTTCACAGAGATCGCCAGGCTGAAAGATGAAACAGCCCAGGCGAGCCAGAACCCGCGCCAGCCCTTCCAGCCCAAGCCCAAAATGGATCCCAAACCTAGAATTGACCCTCCGCCACTCATCACAGCGGTGGCCCACCCAGGGGCCATGTCAGTTCCCCCTAAGGTCCCTGTGATTGGACGGACATTCCCCCACTTGGCCTCACTCCGCAGGTCCCCTATCAGTCATGAGGGCTCTATCTCCTCAGCAGCCATGTCCCCTAGCTTCTCCCCCTCTCTCTCCCCGCTGGCAGCTCGATCACCAGCCGTTTCTCCCTTCGGAGTCAACCAGGGCCCCTCAGCATCCATGATCAGCACCAGGGAGCCCTCGTTGGACCAGAGCCCCGACCATGAGATGAGGATATGAGAGCAAAGTTTAGAAACAATTTGAGGAAAAAAATATGGCAGACAACCTGAATGAAGCATGATAGAAGGGGGCTGTGCTTTTTCATGGAAGGAGCAAGTGAAGGTGTCAGTTTTATTGTCTTTCTCAGAAATACTACGAGAAAGTTTTTAGCATAAGAATGACACTCTCACAAATCTCCAAATAGTGACATTTGTTTCCATAGAAGTATGGCTGACCACGTTTTGACCATTGACTGGTCTCTGTCAGTGAAAGATACTACTTTCCAGGAATTCCAGATGTGAATTTTGGAACATAAACACTAAGAGCATACTCCACCTTTCTCCAGGTAGAAGATTTCCATTCCTTAAAGGATTTCTGTCAGTCTCAGTGTCAGTGTACAGAAGTGGACCGTGTGCCAGGGTTGACAGGACCAGCCCTCCAAGCCCTTTGATGTCCACAGTGACGCGGGTCTCTAAGAACTGAACAGGGTTAAGAGGCGAACTGACGTCTTCATGGGAACATGCGCTCACCATGCCCTGCAGTCAGAGATGCCTCAGTCTGTAGATAATTGTGTAGTTTTCATGTTACCTCGCTGGCTGGCCAGAGAGCTAAGGACCTTGTTCCTCTCTTTGTGTCTGTGGACGTTTTACACTCCAATATTAAACTCATCTAGTGGCTGCTTTCAAAATGGCTGCTGAACACATTGTGAATCCCATGGACAAAAAAAAGGTGTGTGTTCACAAAGACGCTGATACATTGAATTGCCAATGCATCACACAATGGGACAGGAATTGAGATTATTGTTTCTCTAACCATTTCAGATGACACTTCTTTTGATTTTACTTTTATTTTTATATATTTTTATATTGAATTATGATTTCTGATTCTGAAATGCCATTATCCCACAAGGAGAGGTTATTGTTTCTGTGTATTTCTGTGCATATATGTATATTTGTATGTATGTTAGCTAAGGTATGTATGTGTCTCCTGCCATAGGTTTTTAGAGACCTTTTGTGTTTACTTGTGACAGTTCTGATGTGAGTGAGAAGGAGACTTTTGTGTTTTTAGCATTATTTATATGAAAAGAGGACCTGCTGCCACGTTTCGACAGTAGGAAACCACGCTCAGCTCTCACTATGCTGTGTTGTTACCTTAAAACATTTTTTTGTCAAATTGTAGATCATCCAAAATCCAAAACAGCAAAGCTACATAGAATTTTTCAGACTGGATGAAAGCCTGTGATCAATGTCTTCAATCTGAATGCTTGTTACTCTAGCAGTTCAGCACTCTGTAGTAGTGTACAGTTGTGCACAACAACACATGTTCCCTTTGTTATTCAGGGAGAATTCAATTTGCTGATCACCTCTGTGTCTTTGAAAGAAAGTGCTTCCTAAAGTCAATTACATCAGCCATTAACTTAAATGCATCTAACTGTGAAGTTGTTCATCTCGATCCAATAGAAATAAAATGCAATGAACAGGCTGGGATTCTCATGGCAGAGTGGCATAACCAGCCCCATGGCAGGCAATGCAGACCATGCTGTGGTGAAATGTAGCACATGAGCCAGAGAAGTTGGAGGCAAAAACATGTTCAGAAACTCTGAATGCATGAACCTTGATGAATGTACAATGATTCAGCGACTAAACCGAGTACAGTATTACTTTCCATGTTACCTCTTTGTTCTATGCATTTTATTTCTACGACTCACACGTCTAGTTTTCTGTCTCACGGAGACGGGGAGCTGTTTTCAGGTTCCATGTGTTTATCTCATCATCTGTGTCCTCTCTCTGCTCTCGTTGTTCAGCTTCTGTTCTGGACATCTGCTTGTGTAGCAAGAGGCAAAAAGCTTTAACAGTGTCTTCTTCATTCTTTCATGTATGTTTTCATCCTACTGGCCTGTTCTGAATCTGTAGGGGTGATTGCAGTGATTGGATGTCCTCTTGTTTTCAAGAGATGGCTTTTACCTCTGCTGCTTGTTTGACATGGCCCCACCATCCGCCTCATACAAAGCTACGAGCTACAGTATACATGCCACAAGCCTAACTCCATCACAACACACTCTCAACTCATCTACAAGTAACATCATGTTGTCTCAGAGACATTTCTGTGTTCGAGGACCTCCATTTGGAGTTCAGTTTGAGACGACTGCCAGCGACTGAGCAGTGGAGCAACCACAGAAAAAAGAGCTGTACATGTATTTAAAAAAGCAAATAAATTCCTACTGATCTCTTTTGACAAACTGGACTCAGACCTTTTCTTTATCTTTTTCAGACTCTGAACAAACTCCTACAGTGAAGAATTAAAAAGCAATTAAAGCTTAACAACGTCCCAGTTATCTGGGCTCTGAATGGTAACTTTGTAGTCAAATTCATTCTCCATTAAAAGGCTATTACTGAGGGAGGGGCCAGCTTGGCTCTGGGCAGAATCACAGCAGGCCGTATGGGGACTGACAGCCAGGAGAGAGAGCCCTCCAACCAGTATGGTCACCATCTGGCTCTCAAGAACAGCAGGTATTTCACCTGGGGGTAAAAACACAACAGGAGCTGCAGTACAGCCTCAGATGAACATTATGTTGCACATTACAGAATGAAACCAAATAGATTTGGAGATCCTTACACTGAATCTCTGCCTTGATAAAATGTGTATAGCTTAGTATCACAGGGCAGGACATACAATATGCAATATGATATGCATTGCAATAGGTATATCTCAAGTAATGAAAGATCCCAAAAAAATAAATCCCTAACATTTTTGAGAGCAACTCAACATAAACACTTTCCTTTTATATATTCCTTACCAACAAAAATCTTGGGCAGCCATGGGAAAAGCATTTTTCTATCACAAGGTGTGGGTTACACACAACATAACGTCAGCCTTTAGTACAGTACAGTACAAAGCTGAGATCTAGCCAAGATCCAGTCAACACTGGATTCAGTTGTTCCAGCTCATATAAAGGCATATGATGTTGATGTAGCTGAATAATTATAAAATGTTTATTTCATATGGAAGACAGACATGTTTGCATAGCTGTTGGAGGATTTCTGCCTCATTTGGTCATCACACACAACCATGCCGTGTTTCTCTGTTATTGTTATGTACAGAAGGAGTTGGATATGGATTTAGACAAGCTGCAAGAGAAAGAATTCATGAGGCAGAGACAGAAGCTCCTGTGATACAAGTGTGAGACACGAGAAGTCTTGCGAAATAAGAGGTGATGATGAATTGCGCTGTGGAAAATACTCAGCTGAGCTAGAATTGCACAATTTATAGGAAGAATACACACATATATATTCATCCTATATTTTATATATAGATGATTCTAGCTCAGCTGACTAATTCACAAATATAATAACTACAAATACGGCCTGGCCTGTATACTGGTCCGGTCTGGCAATACAAAAAACAAGCCAAAAAACAGCAATAAGCATACAGGGCTCACTCACACGTCCACCTCAACACACAGCTGTGTTTATAGCCTGCTGTCCCACGACTGCTTTTTGCAGCTTACTCCTGCACCAGCACCACACACAGCTCCAAACACTCGCTTGTGCACACACATACACACACACACACACACACACACACAAGAACATACACATAGACTCACATGGCCCGCAACAATCTCTCCAGCTGATATTGGCCCAGACCCAGCTCCTACAGGCACATACTATAAGCAGGCAGGTTTAGTTGCTAAGTCCAGGAGAAGTCTGTCTGGAGCAGAAGTCTGTCCCCAGGAGAAGCTGCAGCTCTCACAAACATGAGATCACTGGTACAAAATGTATAATATTTCCCTCTATTCTTTCAGACTGGTTTGAACTTGGATGAACGGGTGTAATCTAATCAAGCAGTGTTAGCCAGTAATGTAATGCAAGTCAGTAACAATACTCTGATCTGTTGGCAGTGCACAATCTGACCCCTAAATCAGAACCCCCATAGTTCTCCCAGGAACAAGCACTAATGCCTAAAACAATTTTAAGAGTGATATTGGAAACCTCTCAAACGTTTGATATGCATGTGTTGGTTATCAATGGAAAGATGAACTCATCAAGAAGAAAGAAGATTAATTTACCAATCTTTAATTTGAACTTCAGCACATGAACACAGCACTCACTGAAAGTGACCTACTGTCCTCTTTTACCTCGCTTATTCTTGCCTATTTGTTCTTCGAGCTCTTCCTCAAGATCCTCAAGATCTTTTTTCTGAGTTTGTTGTGTCCTCTAAGAATATCACTGAAGAACCCTAACCCTAACCGTTCTAATTGTGGGATAAGTAAACAACCATAGTTTGGCAAAGCAGGTAAAACAGGATCATGCTGTGATAAAGCCTATAAAGACAATTTCACCTAATTTAACTTTAAAGAGCTTTTGAAGGTCTGAAGAATAATTACTAGAATCAACACATGAAATTAAGAACAAGTTGTGCCATCTATTCCTACCTAAATATGCATAGTTCGATGCGCAACTGCACTGCTTCACTCTTACTAGCTGAGAATGAAGATGTTTTGGAATTACGGATTTATTTGATTTGTATCAAATCTATGCAGACCTCAAAAAGCTATTGTCCCGTACGTTACAGTCTCTTGTGTGAATGGACCTCATAATGTGGCCTCCAGAGTAGTGCGTACTCACATAAACCTTTCAGTAACAACAGAATATTTTTGCCCTCATCAAAAACACACATCTCTGATTTAGAGAATATGGCAGAGACTCAACAGTCGAGTTCAAGTGGGGATCAAGCCATAAACATTTTATTCCAGGCTTATTACACTTTACATGAGGTGATATAGATTGGGTTTCACATGTGAGTAGCAAGCACACAAATACTGCAGCTGTATATGTTTTTCATTAATATGGTAATGACAAAAAAGTGTTGCTATCCATAATTTATTTTGGTTTGTTGAGTGGGATATGATACACCATAGCATTTGGTTATTTAGAGTGGCTTTAATTTCCTGTGAAACCGAGATTACTAAAAGTAGCTAAACGAGATATAAAAGCTGTTTTGGCTCATGCAGCACATCAATGACCCACGTGTAACATTTTAATTTATTACTGTTTAGGCTTTTGCAATGGAATACCAATGAGAAATTTAAATTAAACCTTCCACTGTCAGGAAATGATCTCTTCCACTGACAGCTTTTGGATTCTGTTTAATAGTTAATGTCAGCAAGAGAAAAATCACCCTAAGAGTTTGGAACAGAAGCGCAGGGTTTGGAGAAATGTAATTACGCAGTTTGATAAGTCTCATTCCCTGAAAACGTCAGACCTTGAAAAAACATTCCAAGAAAGCAAGAACATGTTTTCTTTCCAATTGGTCAGGGCTATTTGCAGCTGCACTCTCTTGAAATCAAGCATCTGAACATTACATTAGATATGGCTCACTTTGTAATTAGTATCCAGATGCTTTTGGTTCTGATTTTGATTATTTCAACTTTATTAAATGATGAAGCAATGCATGCATATAAACGTAGAGCTGCTAAACATGAACATGCATGGGGCAGCAGTCTATGAAGTATAGACTAGACAAGAGAAAGAGATTGCTGCACTGGTCAATGTTCATGAATGTAGGTCAGTGCAGAGAGAGAAAAAAAAAAAGATTTAAAAAAAAAAAAAAAAAGAGACCAGAAATAGCAACTGCTCTGAAAGTCGCAACCTTAATTGCAGCCTTCAACAACTTTTTTTATACACTTCTCTGTACTGAGCTTGAGGGCTTGAAGGAAATTTTTGGACGCCTAGATGAGAGTGAAAGAGTAAAGGTTCCATTAAGTCACATTAATGAAACATTGGCTCAGTAAACTGTCCTCTAAGATCCTGACAAACCAGAAGACCTGCTTGTATTGAGATAAACAAGTGCCACAGACCCAAGCACATGGTCTGTGTTTGATGATTTTATGAAAAAGCACCTGAATGATATCAGCCATTGTTTTTGCCAACACAATAGACTAAAGGCTTCCTATACTTCATATATTATATATATATATACAGTACTGAGCAAAAGTCTTAGACACCCTAGATTTTTTATATACATTTTGTCTTAGATGTTTATTGATTTGTCTTCTGCATTAGTGATTAGTATCCATAGACTGCTCTTTATAGTACTTTTTTTAATAGAAACTTTTCATTTCGTTATTTTTGAAAGCATCTTTGCTTTACTGGTCTATATATGTGTAAATCTATATAACAAATGTAAAACTACCTGTCAGCTGAAGGAAGTAAAGCATAAACACTATTTCCTTACATGATTTCAGTTCTAAAACTTGAAACAGGAGTTAATTGACGGTGGCTTGACCTTGGTAGTGTTAATAAGAGCCTACTATCACTCTATCACTAGTGTATGCTAAAATGCCAATCTACCAGGAACACATGCATGATTTGAGTGTCCGTGTATATCTAGAGGCACTAGTTTCAGCCATAATCCCTGACCAGCAGTTCTCAGGTGAGTTGGTGCCCTTGCAGCATTCAAATGACGAAAGTAGCCTATTAGCACCAAAATCATCTCTGTGCCTCCGGTAGATAGCTCTGTCTGGTGCACATGCTAATGCTTTAGCATACAGTATGTTAAGTAATTATAGGTGACTAGCATCCTACAAGTGAGGAAATGAGAACCTGTATCAGCTCTAACGCTGGCTAATTTTAATGGCACACATGTAAACCTGGCAGGCTTGTTTAGGGGATTGGTAAAATAGGCCTACAATTCTATTAATTGAATGTACTTTCAATGGCAGAAGATCTCTCTTCCTGTGAGACTTCAAGCATAACTTGATTTGTTTACATACTGAAGTTAGCATAGTTAGCCAGAAAGCTAAAGTGATGAACATTGAGATTTTGTTTTTATAAGTTATGAGCCTACAGGCCATAGCATAACAAGACTAAGAGTGTAACAGCCGTGTGACGCCCGATTGTCTGCTGAGATTTTACCTAAGCAAAAGGAAAATCACTGCTGTAAACACCTACTCAATTATAAAGAAAAGTAACTCATTTAAAATATACTCAAAGTAAAAGTTACTTTTTAATAAATCAATTCAGTGTAATGTGTTAGAGGGAGGAATAAGGGCCATGATACATGGGAAGTGTTGTGAAGCAATGTAAAGTATGTAAGTATTTCTTCATTATTCTCCTATAGCCAGTGTGGTTACATTGATTTTGTCCTGCTTGCCAATCCCATCCCTGTTGTAAGCAATACTTCCCTTCTCCACAGTTTCAAAATGTTGCTTGTGCGTCTTAGACCTAAAGCTTGTGATACAACAAGCAACATTTTGGAGAAGATGACAAGGCAACGTGTCGGTCAAAATGAATTGAACTCAGACTTGCAGCATAACACCATAGCATTAGAAGTTGCCATGTAGACAGTGTGAGAGTGTTTATCCATCTACTTGGGCTGTGTAATCCTGCAATGTTGACCAAAATGTTACACAGTTTTTTTAGGGCAATGCAGGCTACAATCCCAATACCAACCAACTAACCAAGTCAAAACACAGGATTAACATCTATTCAAGTGTTGCCTTGCAAAAAGACATTCCTGTGTGATTAAATAAAAAAGGCAACTTATTGGTCCTATAAGGTCCTTTCTATTCAGAAAAAGGTCAGAGAGAAGTACACTCCAGATGTCCTGCTGAAGAAGCTGAAGCACTTTGGGCCAGAGCTGCTGACAAGGATCGTTGACGTCACAGTGGGGGAAATCTGTGTGATGTTCAAGCGACAGAAACACAATGTCTGAAGTGCTGACCAGTGGAAATGTCTGAAGTGCTGACCACCAAAGAGGTAAGAAGACCTGCGCAGATGTATGATTGAGTAACTGAATAAGATATTGTATAGTAAAACATTTTTTATTTTCTAAAATTCAAACGGCTTCTCTCCCTCTTTAGGTGGAACTAGATGATTCCACCCAGCCAGCTGTAGTGGATGGAGCTGTGAACTCAACCCTCCTTGATGGAGATTTGAAGGAAGAGCCCAGCCTGGAAGAGGACACAACACCAAGCCCAGAAATAGACTCTGCTGTTGGTTCAGCTGCTCTGGTTCCTCTGACTCTCCCTACTGAAGCTCCTGTGGTTCCTCTGACCATCCCTATTGAAGCTCCTATGAGCCTCCCTACCGAAGCTCCTGTGGTTCCTCTGAGCCTCCATACTGGAGCTCCTCTGGTTCCTCTGACCATCCCCACTGACGCTCCTGCCATTACTCCAGTCCAGGAAGGCTTGACCAGCAGCCTGGTTGGCACTGAGGAGAAAGAGGAGGTGCAACAATCCTCTGACACCACATCAGGTAAGAGTTCTTCATCAGGTCCGCTCACACTGTAGCTCATGGCTACTTCCATCAAGATAAACTGAGGCATTCACTGTCCTCTTTTATTTTTCAGAGATCAAAAAGACCAAGAAGAAGAACAGAGTCCGACGCTTCTTTAGTTGGCTGTTCCACACACTCTTTAACCAAGGAAACCGAGAGGGACTGAAATCCCACTGCAAAAAATAAATTCAGTGTTGCATTGTAACCACACTAAAGTAACAGTAAACTTTAACGTCCTCTCATTCCAAGGCAGCACATGTAGCACAGGTAGTTAAGAGTTTAATATGGAAGATGGTTTATTAAAAAATCTACTAGCTCCATGGATCCAAGTGGACTCAAGTCAGAGGCAGCCGGGCTGTTGTGCATTTGTACTACATAAAAATTACTAGTTATGAATGTACTTTGGTGAGACCTGTGTGTTGCTGGATGGCATGGATTGACAGAGATCAGCGCGTGAAAATATCTGTCTGTTAAAAAAGTTGAAACTAGCTGGACTTTTGACTGAGACCAGGTAAACAAGCCAGCAATCAGGTAAACTGCTTCAAAATGTTTTGAGACTCAGCAACCCGCAGCAACTTGCCTAAACCAGCTTTGACAGATGCCAAATGTCCCATGATTGGCTTGTAAACCAAGCAGTAGGCTAGAAGTCACACACATGGACAGGATCCTTGCTGCAGCCAGTGGAAATTCAATTACCAGGAGATCAGTGATTTTACCTATAGCAGGTAAGTCAATGCATGAATTAAAAGGGGTTTTTTTTATCGTGATTGCCATTCATTGGTTTGAGATGCAAGGTAAAACACACAGGCAACTCTCAGTTGGCTAAATGTCAAACGAAGGCTTAAGCAGGTAGTTTCATCAAGAATAGAATAGATTACTATGAAAATCCTGACTAGAGTTTCAATCAATGTTGAATTAAGCGGTTCCACAAAGCCTACAGGGCTCTGGTCCCTCTTCCTACCTGCTCCATCAGGTTCTGCTGAAGAAGAACAGGAGCTCCCAGCACTCTGCTCTGCTCAGACTGGGGGCTTCGGTCTGGGTCTGGGCTCCTCAGACAGATGGGACAGAGAGGACAGGCACACACATACACACAGAAGAAACCAGGTCAACATCATACTATATGACAGTAGAGCTACAGTAAAAATACTAGAGTTGTAGTAGAATAGAGCGGAATTGTAGTAGAAGACAGTAACCTCTGTCATGGGGCAGTGGTGGCCTAAAGGTTAGAGAAGCGAGCTTGTGACCAGAAGGTCATCGGTTCAATCCCCCGGACCGGCAGGATAAATCTGGGTGGGGAAAGTGAAAAGCAGCGCTTGCCCCTCCCTCATTACCACCACTGAGGTTCCCTTGAGCAAGGCCCTTAACCCCAACCGCTCCAGTGGAGCTGCTCAGTGGCCAGCAGATCAGACTGTGGTTGTACTGGTCAACTTCCAGGTGTGAATGTGATTAGGGCGTTCCTGAAAAACAGAGCATTGCTCTCAGTGAAACTCCCCCTGAATAAATAAAGGTGAAAAAAAAAATGGTAGAAGGTATTAATCAATACAAGAATCAATGCAATCAATAGAGCCAGGAAATAGTCTAATAATCTCCCTAGTTAACTGTTAACTAGATGAACCTCCGCCACGGTTTGTTCGTGAGTCGGAAAATTTAATGGATTCTTCCTTGGCCCATGCTACACCCTTCCACGAAGTTTCATGAAAATCGGGCCAGTAGTTTTTCCGTAATCCTGCTAACAGACAGACCGACAAACAAACAAACAAACGGCACCGAAAACATAACCTCCTTGGCGGAGGTAATAATGAGGGTCGATGACAGATGTTGGGCCAAGAAAAATTACCCAAAATTGACACCCATAGTAGGATTCATAGGTAGGAATGCATGCTTAACATAGCTAGAGTTAGCAAACAATTTCCCTTACCTGTTCCCTGTTAACAGTTACCTGTTAGCTGAGTGTAGCTAAAGTGCTGTGTGCTGTTGGCAGCTGTTGGGATTCTGTGGGGAAGTGAACTGCTCCTCTTCTCTCCCACAGTGTCAGGTCCTTATCCAGGTGCTGATAATATATTAAAGTAATATTTCGACTTTTTTCACAAAATTACCACTTTATATATGTAATTTGGCCCATGGGGCAAGATCAGCCTCAGAGCCAGGAAAATAATCGATTGCAAAGGATTACTCAATCAGCAAATAGTTCCCGCCCCATTCACTTGACTGACAGACTGCTGAGACATTATGAAAAGTGACATTATGAAATGAAAAGTGTTATTATGAAATAAAAAGAGAGCAATGAAAAAAGAAAAAAGGGAAATAAAAGGACCACTTTGAAAAATGTAATTCTGAATAATATCATCATGTAATTGAAAATAAAAGCCATTTGAAAAATAAAAAAAAGTTTTTAGGAAATAAAAATACAATTAAATATAGTCATGTTTTTAAGAAAACAGTAATAAATAATAATATTATTACATTTTTAAATTAAAGGGAAACAATCAATCAATTATTAATTTATTTATGTATTTCTGTATTTATTTATATAATTATTTATTTCACTGATACATACTTATTTAATTGTGACTATTTTGGTCCTCCATATATTATTGAGCAGGATAGGTATAAACATAGTTGCACATGAGTACTGAGACTAATTGTATTGGTGGTGGGGACGCAACCCCTTTGCTACATGCCTCTCCCACCATGTAGACATTCCAAGACAGCCAAACGGACAGAAATATATCCATCAATAATTCTTTCCGTTTTCCGACAGATCAGTGTGGCCGCAGCAAGTGGAATTCAACACACGCACCGTGGGCCTGTGCAGGATCTGTACTTGTTCTTTTAAAGTCTGCCAGAATGTATCTTGCACAGTTGATGTTTATTGTATTGTAACATAATAAAAAACATATATGTGTCATATTGTATGTCTCTATTATAGATAAGATTTTAGATATTTTTTTTGTTGCTTTAAGAAAAAAAAAAGGATGCTGATGGTAAGTTGCATGGTATAGGTCACAACATTGGATTCCAACCTGCAATTCTATCTTTTGTCTATCCCACTACTTACCTATGGTCTATACACTAAAACTTACACATGAACTTTGTTCTTGCCTGCACACACATGCCTCAGTAAACTGTGTATGAGCAAATCTGGCATGTTGGAGGACATGGCCAGCACTAGCACCTGTTTCCTTATGTCCTTACATCAATGGCACAAGCTGAGTCCAACTATTCAAAAAGCCTTCTAAAAAAAAAAACAAATGTTAAAACGTTTTTATTAAATTATCAGTTTAAAGTTGTCTGAATGCATTGGAAAACAGCTGAAGAAATCTCTCCTCGTTTTGCATTTAAGCTCATTTGAATCAACAACTTGTGATTCGTGTGTAATCTTAGATGAGCATATCTCAATTCAACAATCTATACATAGTGGTCTTTTCACCGTGAAATCTCTTTGAACAGTGCCCCAGAACTACAAACAGGACCCGTGGAAGTTAACTCAGGCTGCTTCTGCGCCAAGGTCAGGCTGGTCCCAGGGAAGCTGATCTCCATCTCCAATATCACACACCCCAGGAAATTACCATGAACACATACATCCCAACACACTGACATCCAAAGACTCACAGTAGTACCTTTGGTGCCAAGATCCAGTTTCATGCTGTTTATCAGTCGTCATCTCCGCTGGCATAGGAAAGGCTTTTCATAGTTTTCCATCGCTGTGTTGTTAGGAGGTGTGTGTATGTGTGTGTTTGTGAGTGTGTGGGGTTCCTGTTGTGTGAAAACCTTGTATCTCCCAAATGTCAAGAAAAACAGCCTTGTTTTTCAGATTGATCACCATGCATATTTAACTTTATCTAACTGGTTTTGAAAGGGTTTCACAAGCCCAAAGGGTTGTAGAATTTTCTCAACCCATAGAGAACCACGTAATCCTTCATTTGAAGTTACAACATGAAAATCACCAAAATTGGAGTTACAAGGTTTCTAACAGCATGTACATATGTGAGTGTGCATGTGTATGTGCACGTATGTGTGTTTCTGAGCGCGTATAAAGTGTACACTTTTTATGCTATTGAAATGGTTTGTTTTAACATCATGCTGAGAGTGGAAATACAATATATTCTCACAAATGGCCAAAGAAAACCATAGTTCATCTATAATCTACCATACCTGTTTCACCCATGGATGTTTTTTTTCCCTGCACATCTTGGACCAACGTGGAGATATTTTCTGTCTGCCTGCCATGCTACTTGCGTGACTAACAGGATATGTGGAGGAAAAACAGTCACTGAGGCTCATTGGCTCATGGCCTCTGACTTACTATTTTTAGGGAGTTTTCACTTTTTTCTGTGGCGTCAAGCGGAGAAAAAGTGACAGGAGAAAGGAGCCAGCTGAGTCAGTGTGAGCCTGGTTCTCATTTGTGCTGACCCTGCTTTACGGGACTCCCCCGCTAGTGTCACTCACACTTCACGCTGCAGGGGGGATGGAGAGGGAAGGGAACAAAATAAAGAAATAGAAAAACAGGAATAGTTTAGCTTTTAATTTCTGCTATTGTTTTGCTGCAGCAAAGTAGCCTAACTGACAGTCTTAACACTTGGCTGGACTTACTGTGGAATCAGATTCTGTGTTGTAGAGCCAAAATAAAACGCCAGTGTTTGAACTTTGATAAATCTTTAATTAGTGATAAATTATAAGTCTTATGGGAAATCATTTCACTGAGAGTTTGATGCTGGTTTAGCTTTTGTTAATTGGCATTGGTGGCTGGTTGTTTTTGGTGCACATTGTTTAAAAATAGGACCATTAATCAAGTCTTTGAATATTATATAATTACTTCTTTGGATTGCAGTGTATAATAATCAGTCAGAAAACCAAAATATGATGAACTATACAATGAGTTTCTAAAAAATGCTTATTTCTTGCAGCTTCTGAATGTTTCCTTGTGAGAATGTGCGGGTGTCAGATATTGTGGTGAGAGCCCAGACCGTTCAGTTTAAACTCAATCACTCAGTCTGTTGGCTTTTGGACGGCTGACAGTTCCTCAGGCAAGACATGAAATATGGACTACATGCAAATTGTTCTATGAACCCCTTACAAATGTTTATGATAAAGCCATTAGAGCGACATTACCAAAAAAAAACTAAGTTAAAAAAATGCACTGCTTATTGAAAGTAGGAATATATCTATTGAATATCTGGTAATATACCAATCAGCAATATAAGACCTTATTCCTACACCCATGATGTCATATTTGGGATTGGAAACACTACCCAGTAAGTAGACCTACAGCCTGGCTCCTGTGCAAGATGAACATAACTTGGACAAACATTTTTACAGATTCCTGACTGAAAAACATATTAGTGAATAGATCTCAAGAATCTGGAGAAATATGTTTATATTTTATGGTATTATACTGTATTTGACCTACTATCTAGCTTCCAGAATCTAGCCTAGGTGGCTAACTAGCTAACTAGCTAGCAGTTAGCTAACATCCCTGCAAAATTCAAGCATTGTTGTTTGTTCCCAAGATTGCTAGCTAATTTGATAACTGTTGTATATCTGAAGTCCTCACTTATGTTTTGAAGTAACACAAGTTTTATAGGTTATAATCTATTCCCTTCCCAAGTGTGACATAAATTCAAAATGGCTGCAGTAAGAATAGCAATGCCAGGTACATAGAAGACACTGAAACTCCAAAAGAAACAAATCCTTTGACATCACAAGGAAATGTAATAGACATACACCCCCTTTGCTGATTGGGAACAATGAACAGCAGAAAGCCATGTATTCATGCTCTCATGCTCTCAGCCTGAGGTACAACAGAACAGGCCGCTCAACCCTGCACAGGCTGCAGTGTCGCCAAGCATTAAGTAGGGCGGGGTGCTTTTCTAGTTAGTAATTCTTTATTTGCATGGATTATGGGCCATGGTTACTAAGACAGGGTTCAAAGGTCACGTGGATGGCACCCAGTTGGAAAGAGGAGAGGAAAAGGGAGGGAAGTCTAGTGAGGGTGTGCCAGGATTCCCTGCTCTGCAAAGGTTTTAATGGACTCCATACCTCTCTCCCTCATCCGTTCTCTCTCTCTTCCCTCTCTCTCCCTCTCTCTCTCTCACTGTGTTTCTAGGTGACTGCAGCAGGAGAGTTGGTCTTGGTCCGACTGCCTGTCAGACTGTTAGTCTATGAGGATTGTCAGAATGTCAGCAGCAGCTTAGGGTACGAGTTCGCAGCAAGGTTTGGTGTCCCAGCTCGCCTTTTTTCTTCTGCGTTATGTGTTTTTAATGCCTTGTGTTCATCCTATGTTCTTGTGTTGTGAAACATAACCATTCCTACATCTATCTCTCCCCTATCCATCCCTCCATCGCTATATCTCCCCTCTCTCTCGTTCCCCCCATTCCTCTCTCAAGCCCAGTCCTTCTCTGCCTCCTTCACTTGCGTCCAAGATGTGAGCCAAAGGTCTGAAAGAGATACAGAACTTAAGAAAACACTCTTGGCCCTCAATCAGGAAGGTTAAACCAACACCACAGGGACGAAGGAAAAGCAACACGACAACAAAAACTTTCCAGCACTGCAAACAAAACAGCACTACACCAAGCCTTTAAAGGGGAAAAATTGTGGTGGAAGCAAAATATGTTTCACATTATGAGCCATTATGCTGATTTATGATTGATAGATTGATAGACTGGGAGGCAAACTTTTTCTTAGATGGAAAAAGTCAACCCATAACGCTGCACTGAGCATTTTCAGCATTTAAAACACTGCAGTTACCCATTTATTTCCCCACAGCTCTGCACTATATGGCACAAGCTACTATATTATATCACATGCAGACCCGATGTTTTTCCACTGTGTGTGGAGCGTATCCCAAAGCTCTGTAAGGAGGTACAGGTCGCTGACCCCTCACTGTCAAGGAAGCATCAGGCATTATCCTCTGCAGATTTTTCAAATAAAAACAATCACGGCAAGCTTCACATGTGGGGGTACAACCGGCATTCCTTTAAGATTATCCGTCTGCTACTCGCTCCTGAGCAAATACTCACGCATGTAACCTTCACAATGGATTCAATGAGAGCAGAGCAAATCAGCGGAGACACCCGGATTCAGAGCATCCACTTATTGTCTGGCATTTGACCATTCACCGTGAAAGCACCGGCAGAAAGTAGTCGTATTCCAAAATCATTATGTTCTCTGCAGGTTCCTGGTGTCTTTTTATATTAATACTCTATTCTATTCAAGTCCCCCATGACAGTCATCTTACATAAAATTCATACCGAGGAGCTCAAGTCATGTCTTGATGAAATAGTGTTCAGAGCCAGCTTACAGTATACTGTTCAGTGGTAAACTAGACAACAGTCAGTGGTGGAAAGACTAGAATGTCCTAATCAAGTAGAAGTATTGTTACTTTGAGGATATGCTACTTAAGTAGAAGTAAATGTACTGGTGTTAAAATCTACTGAAGTGAAAGTAAAAAGTAGCTAATTTAAAATGTACACAGAGTAAAAGTTAGTTTTTAGAAAAGACCGTATTTTTCGATGTGATCTTTTCCATGCAATTCTAAAAGGACATGAAGAGAGTTCAAACTCGATTCTTTTAATTGGAAAAACTGGAAATTGCAAAATAAAGTGCACAAACAAAATAAAGCCAGATTGCTCTTCTCTTCTTTGCTGACTGACCGTTCCCTATAAATGGCTCCACAGTTGGTCAGTGTATGATGTTCCACTTTTTGTTGCTTACGGAGAGCCACAAAATCTGTATTCTGTAATGGATGCGATTTAAAATGTAGTCAAAGTGCAAAGCTTCAGTAAAAATGTACCTAAGTAAAAGTAAAATGACTGACTTTAAAAAATACTCAAAAAAGTACAAGTA
This sequence comes from Centroberyx affinis, assembly GCF_046629955.1. Taxonomy (NCBI): domain Eukaryota; kingdom Metazoa; phylum Chordata; class Actinopteri; order Beryciformes; family Berycidae; genus Centroberyx; species Centroberyx affinis. Next base: position 108,870 of record NW_027279440.1, read on the forward strand.
CACAAAAAATACTCAATTTCAGTGGTGTGAGTAAATGTAATTAGTTACTTCCATTTATGTTTATTGATCCTGTTGCAATTCTTAGATTTCGCTGAACAGAGGATGATTAACTTGATGATTAACTCTTGTTAAAACTTGTTGTGTCTGCCCTGAACATGTAAAGGTTCTGCCTGGCCTGATGTGAGAGGGGGTGTAAGAAGAGGAGTAGAGCTGTTTTATGGCTGGGATCACAGTGTAAGAGCTCTGATACAGAAACAGTCAAAGCCTAGATTACAGAGATATTGCCAGTAGTTCACTCTGGAATTATTATCATTCGCAAGCGCAATAAATATTCCATGATAACGGGCCATAAAAGGGATTAGGTACAGGATAACGAAAGGCAGATCTCTGGAAAGGAGCTGAGCATGGTGCGAGAGACTATCGGCACCCCTCAAATTAGGAGTTTTACCCTTCTTTACTTTTTACTAACTCTGGCATTGAAATCCTTCAAAAATCAGTAAGCCACAGAGACGCAGCTTCACATCAAATCATCCGAGGCTTAACTTTGAAACTAACTGGTATTTATGATGGTGATTTGCATTCAGCTTCACTTTGAAATTACTGCTAAGTTGGTCAGAACTCTGTTGGAGCAGATGTTTTCTCTCCCTCTCTCTCGCTTCATCTCTCACCCTCTATTCATTATTTCTTCTCTCCTTCTTATGTCTCTCTCCTCTTCTTGCTCTTTCTGTTTTTGCTTTCCATATCCTTGGATTTCTTTGGCCCACATTGCATAATGCATTGCTCTAAAATACTTTGCTTCTGATTTCACATTAGCTGGATCATATATTTTCCATGAGACTGATGATGTCTACATGGGGTTTTAGTGTTGTGTTGACTGTGGCAGCCTCTCTCAAATATAATAATGTTTAACTGAATAGAAATACAAAACGTATGCCTCTCAAGTGCACGCAGCAAGAATTTAACACTAACAAATCAACACTATGCTAGTGTTTATATAAGTCCACACCCATCAGAGTTAATTTAACACTTTAAGATAGTTTTGAACAGCCACTGCAGAGCCATATCAGGTCTATTTCTGTCTCTCCAATCTCCCTTGTCAGCACCAAAAAAACAGTCGCTTAAAAATTGACACTTTTTAACACTGAAAAATGTGTTGTGCATTGTTGCCCATCAATTCCTTTTATCTTCTGAAAACTGAAAGCAAAACAAAATTGAATTTTACAAACTGTTCAAACGGTGCAGTAGTAGTGGATTATTGCAGTAAAATATTGGACTTCTCTGGTAGTTATATCTGAAAACCATCATTTCAGAAGATCTATGAAGAAAAGCACTGACCTGGCTTTCACTCAAAGAAGAGAACATTTGAAATAAGAAAAAGAACATTTGATTTTCTTAATGGTCTTTTTTAGGGCCCTGTGTAAGACATTATAACACTTAAAACTGATAAAACCGCCTATTACTTTACACATTTATTTATTTACTGTGTCAGTTTTTATAGTGTTCAGAGATTTCCTTTCTGTTGTGAAACACCTGACATAAGTTTAAATTTGGGAACATTTTCACTTTATTCTGGTGTCACAAAACTAGAAAAATTGTGTTTTGACACACTTTTAACCAGAACGTGTCTTCAGAGTACCCTTCTCCCACTCTGCTTGTCTTCAAAGGAGACTGAAATATCTCATCATACCTCCTCTGGTTGATTGGAGCTGAAGAGCTGCTCCATCATTCTGTCTTGAACATGGACAAGTCTTAGCTTCAGATGAGTCTGCCTGAAGTGGAGAAGTAAAACAGGGAATTAGGGAGTATTTACAGTAAGAAGGAGATCATTTGTATAGAGCTCTGGGCCAAGAAGAGACGTGGATCAGGCTTATCATTGAGGCAAGCCAACTGCTTGTCGTCTCAGCTTAAAGCATTGCACTGCTTAAGCACTCTAGGCACAGAAAAATTTGTTCAACACTTTGTTTAGATTAAGTTGGAGGAAAAAGTATCGCAAAGCACTATGGCTTACATCCACATTATTTGCTCTTAACGTAATTTTATTTGACTCCAAGTCTAGTATGGTTACTTTGACAGACAAACATACAAGCAGTATCGTGTTCCTGCAACATGGACGCTGGGGTGGCCGGCTGCAGGGAAAACTGAGGTGACTGAGGTGATGAGATTGGGATTGATCTGACTGAACAGCATGGTTGGCACTAGAGTGTATGAGCATTACTTTTTAAGGTGGTTTACATATTGATCTACTGAGCTCATGCTTTACATTCTGTTGCCTGTGGTTCATAGTTTATCGTTTTATTCACAGTGACAGCTGCCTGCATCGCAAATACACAGCATATAGCACCAAAATGGAAAGACAGAAAGCAATAAAAAAGAGCATAATCTTCATACTTTTAAGTGTAAGTCATTTTGTATCCCAGCAGAAACAGTTTTGGTACAATGATAAAATAATGTCACAGTTCTTTTTTTGGATTAATTGCTGGTCTGGGTAGTAATATCAGAGCACAAAGTTCTGAGTTGCCCCATGCAATGTCAAGTCAAGTCAAAGTGCTTAGAAAGACAAAGGGCTTAACATCATATACATGTTATCATACTTTATACAACAGTTAGTTCCGGTCGAGCAATTTGATTGGACAAAAGGCATTCCATGAGTGCTGATATACAGTGTAACAGCACTGGGACGCTGTACTGTATGTATCACTCCGCTTCACAGGTGTTCTACTGTAACCTTGATTAGGCAGGCTGTGTTCACACATAGCGTTTTTTTTATGTGGAGAAAGCTCTGCCTGGAGCGCTTCTTGTGAGGAGAAATAAAAAGCGGATCACGACAACGTCATCTACAGAGCCCCTCTGGGGTCACATGGTAGAAAAAAAAAAACGGATTTGTAAACTGTGCGAACGGATTTCTAAACCGCGCCCTCGGATTCACAATCCGTGTGAATGGATTTGTAAAGTGTGCGAACCAGACCATGGTATAAACCATATTATACAACAAACACACGCCTATGGGCAATTGTAGAGTCTTCAGTTCACCTGATCTGCCATGCTGGTTCTTGAATACATAGTTTCTATGTCAAAACAGTATTAATTAGAGATGCACCGATATGTTTTTTTGAGGCCAATATCGATACCCATGTGCATTCTTGTAAGAATCTTATGAAACTTTCAGACATGCCTATCGTCATCGTAATGAACTGGTTTTTAAACAAAAGACCATGTTAGTTTTATTCTGTTTCTAATTTGACCGTTGTATGAAGTGACACACTCCTCGAAAAAAAGGTCACAGAAAGGCCAATTGCACAACTGGCCAAATATTGTCAGTAAAAACAATATCGGACCGACGTTGTTATTGCTTTTGAAAGTCGATATTGGCCGGTACTGATCCTGACTATTAATTCAAGTCAGACTATAGTATGACTATAATATTATGGAAATAAGGCATCATCTTTAAGAATGTCAGTAAGGAAACTGAATGATTGGGAGTGGTCGTAGTACGGTAAATCATTAGAATTGTAAATTGCCGGTAAGTAGTTCTTTGAAAAGGCTGAGTCACAGCAGCTGCTTGTAGTAGTGGTAGCAGCTGAGTCAGGATACCGAGGCTCCTGCATCTGATTACTCAGGACTCCACACGTCTCCCAGGGCGTCTCACACAGGCTGCGTCTGTGAAGAAAATAACAAAAAACGACAATATGGTTTGGCCCCCATGAGTAACGAAACCACAATTCTTCTCTCTTGCACGAAACGAGAGAGAAAGAGAGACACAGCGAGAAAGAGAGTGAGAGAGAGGGGTGTGTGTGTGTGTGACCGGGATAGAGGGATGTCCAATCATACAAATTAATGAGGTTTAGGTTTTGATACTTTCGAAAACAGTGGTTTTTGGCTGCAACATTCTGAATGAGCTTCGATGATTTATGACAGTGTTACAGTTTGCTTGATGTTGATGCCACGGCCGCTTAACTGCTTGAGAGATCAAAAGATGAGAATGGGTCGGTCCAGTCCAAGTGGGTGGCGTAACTGTAGAATAGAACGAGCCACATTTGAACGCGGATGTTTTGTTTTACTCCTTTAACGAATCTTTGGAAACGGTTTGGCCTTTTTTTTTTACCGACGACAACCCACAGAGCGCATAATTGAGATATCAGGCATAGTGAGCTGTGAAGGATGAAGATATATGGGGGTGTTCTGGATATCTAAAGGTGTCCCCCTTGGCCCCCACATCCAGGAAGTCGACTCGATCCATATAACCTCGGTGTTAAGAGTTCACTCTCATCACTGTCACCTCCCCTGCTTTGTCCTCTCCTGCTGACTCCCTCTACCTCCCCTCTTCCCAGCCTCTGATATGTTTTAGAGATTTAGATAGATGCATCAGGGTATCACGCCTTTCCATACCCCCCCGCTCTTTTTTTTTGTATCATACTTACAGTGGACTGTCACGTTGAATTATATTCAGCTTGGAAAAACACAGAGCTGAAACACTTGCTGATGGAGCAACAACAAGCACTCACTGGATCTGGCAGCAGGGAAGGTGGGAAAGAATGCATGAGAAAAATTAGAGCATTTTGCAAGTCACTTTATTTAGTGTGACGGTGCTGCTGGCAAAGTTTCCACCCATTATTATCTCCCTTTCAAACTTTGCTGCAGTATTTTTGCACTGGTTGCTTTCTCCTCACTAATATTTCTTTTCAGTCCAACATGGGTTTGGTCAGTACTTGTCCAATGCAGTGAGTCTTTTCAAGGTTTGTATTCCAACGCTGTCAGCGTGAAAGATGGCTGCAAAGTAACTCAGAGGTGCGGAAACAGTGGGGAGATTTGGATATGGGCTATATTGGCTGACGAGGTAATAGTAAAGCATTAACGTGACATGGTGCCAGAGGAGTGAATACACAGAAAGAGGCACATTCATCTATTTTATACTCAATAAGAGTCTGTTATAGGTCATACAGCCATAGAGAAAAGTGGAAGAATCTAAATTTACACAGGCATCATACCAAATTCTCTCTCATAAGGGAAAACTTCATTCTTGTAAACCCCGTTTTATTTCCTGCAAGACCCCACCGAGTCATATTTATTTAAAGGTTTATTGAGGACATTAATTTATGGTCACAATCCTGGCCTGAGCGGCGCTTTAGAGCAACACTTTGCGAGCCTTGCGACATTCCTCCCAGCTTTCTCCGTCGAGCGGCAATCAGGCTGCCAGCGGTCACGATATTTACAGCACATTACATGTAGTGACTGTTTGTAGACGTAGATCTTACAGAAGAGGAAATAAATACAAAACACCTCTCCCCCCCTCTTCCCCCACCTCACCTTTCAGAGAACTACAAGGAAGAGTTTTGGCAGGAGGTGAGCTTCGTCAGCAGGCTGTTTTCACCCCCTCCGCCTTGAACCTCAATCTGCCTCCTTTCACAATGTTTTCTCGCCTCTCTCTCTCTCTCTCTCTCTCATGTGAGTTGTCCAGGTTGTAAAGGATACGGTCTGCGGTGTACATAGCTCAGATGACCAGAATTCCTGGCAGTGTGGCATGTCACTCGCAGGAACAGTGAGATGTCAAGGCCAGCCAGCCGTGAGTGAGGGAGGGAGAGAATGAAGCGAGGAAAAAAAACATGAGCCCAGGAGATTGTGTGTTGGAATAAGATGGATGAGGTGAGAATTCCATTTCATTACAGGAGCCGGTCAGAGTGAACCATTCTCTTCTTTTTTTTTTTCCTCCTTTCTGACAAAGATTTCTGCTTACTGTGAATTCTTTTCCATATCTGCAGGTAGTGAATGTCTAAATCAACTGCTGTGCTTCGAAATCAGGAAATTCTAGCCTTCTCATCAATTTCCACTGGGATGCCAACCTGGAAGTGTTCACTGGTTGAATTTCTAACATATGTGTACAGTAATTTGTGTGAATGTGTGAAATTGGGCATCACCTTTTGTTTGGACTATCATGTTAGCTGTGATACTTACTTTAGCAAGCTGCTATCAAACAAACAAAAACAGTAACGTTTCCTTAGCTAATATTAGCTTACATTAACCAAAGTAAGTATGGGCATTTGTGGCAAACTACCATTATTTAACGTTAACAAACTTACAAATCGACTATTGACATGTTTAAGCAAAAATTCAAATGCTGTTAGGTAACAAAAGTAATGTTAACATAGCTGGATTTGTTCCCTCTTCCTTGCCATAATAATGGAACTGAAGTATTTGTAAGGCTTCAATTTTGACACTGATGCTACTCCTTGAACAAGGAGGGATGTGTTACACCTGTCTTTGAAATTTATAACAAATTATGGACAGCACGCTGTATAACCCACACATCCCACCTTTATTTCACAATTCCTTTGCCATGAAACATGAAGGAAGCTCTTACCTCACTGCACAGTAGGAGTAATATGGTAAATTATTGTTTAGATGTTCAAGACTGGGGCCAAGTCCATGACAGCCAAGCCTTAGAAATTCAGAAGATAGCAACAAATCATCACAAACACACTGCGGTGAGTCTGCCTCCTTGGTAACACAAAGAACAGGATCCGGCCCCTGGATGGCCTCTGCTTAAAGAGTAATTGCACGGTACAGCTACTTTTTTCAGCTCAAAGTCAGTAAATTTGTCCATGTGATACACAGAGACATCAGTCATGTTAAAACTCTGGACATTAATATGCAGATGTGACTGATGTATTTTTGTAGAGATTCACAAATTGTTACTCCCAGTAGTGGTTTAAATCTCCCTTTGGTGTTTTGATGTAACTGTGTATTTCCTGTACAGGACGATGTCTGAGTTACCTCTCCGGCTGTAGCCTGTTGTCGCTGTGAGGTGAAAAACATGTATCTCCAAAATGTCAACTTTGCAGGAACTAAGAAAAACAAAACAGCCTTGTTTTTGGCTTAATGACAGTGTGTTTTGACATTATCTAATGGGTTTTGAAAAGGACATGAAAACATGAAAATAACAGCGCTATAACAAGCCCCCCCCCCCCCCCCCCTTTGTACAAACTGCACTGCTGCATCTTTTAAAATGGCTGAGGTGCAGAGAACAGCCAAAACCGACGGTGGCATCACACTTTAACTCTGGCACTGGACATGGAAAACAGATTGAGGGTGGAGTGCTATGTAATCCTCAGGCTAGCAGGCTCTCAGGTTAAGACTGTGAAGAATGCATACCATGACATTAAGGCTTAAACTCAAACTCAACTCAACAAATGAACCTAGTGAATTCTATGGTTTTTAAGAAGTATATGGATACTAACAGCAGCATTCAGTATGAATTCAAATAGAATTGTTCTATTTTTTTTTCTCTTGTTTTCCTCTCGGTTATGGATGAATGGGAGACTCTTTCCACAAAAGAATAGCTTGTGCTATTAATCAACGGCTAAAAATAAAACTTACACAAGCACATGCACAGTGATGGAGAAGGTGACCAAAACAGTCTCTCTCTAGAGTATAGCTCAAGATGTTGAAAACAGCTTAATCATTCTCTACACTGCATGTGTGTCTCTCTCTCTGTGTGTGTGTGTGTGTCTGTGCCTGTGTTTGTGTCCATGTGTGTGCCTGCGTGTGTGCGCATGTGTCTGTGTGTGCATGTAGCAATGCAGTGCACATACATGTGTGTCAGACAGCCAAACCTCAGAGCCAGACTATCACTCATGGCCCGGCCTGTGTATGTTTGGAGAACCCAACAGGCGCTGATTGCATCTTTATTTACAGTCGGCTATAAATACATATACAGTCTCTTTTACAGTCTCCTCAAAACCAGCAGCGCGCTCTCAGACACCCACACACACTCGTCGCTCTCGGGCCTGTTAAATGGATGGGAGTGTGGCTCGCCTGGTAGATGGAGGACGCAGACAGAGGACGTATCAGAGATACTCCCACTTACCCTCCACTCGTCTTCTGCGCTCACTGTGCGAGCTGAGATCATGCAATAGGCGCGCGGGGCTGCGGACGGCTTGACGCCAAAGCGCATCGTCCGTATACACGAAGATAAATACTACGGTTGGTTATTTGCTTAACTCGCTTCTCCGAGTCATATTACAGATCTGCATGTTGCAAACATCATTCTTGTCATCCAAAAGGAAAAAAAAACATAAACTGCCTCAGCATTGTCGGCCGTTATTGTAAGTTATTGTGCTCCGGTCCAGCTATACTGTCAACTGACCTCTAAAGAACCTCACTCAGCATTGTTTAGCTGCAGTGTTGAGCCAGAGATCTCATTGTTTTTGCTTTTGGGGTTTCTCTCACGCTCACCCCGTCTCTGTGGAGGGTCTCCATGTGCTAAAACACCCTCCTATTCCACAGAGCTGACCTCACGCTGCCAACTCTGGCTGGGTTACAAGGCATATGCTCCCTACACCTCTTTGTACGCGTGTGTAGCATTGGAGGGAGCGGTTGAATGTGCGCGTGCCGTGCACACTCTCTGTATACAAGCATGCAGATATACATGACTGTAAGTGCATGATTTGTGTGTATGCTGTGTTTCAAAAGCCCTTGTTGGAGACCCAGGACACAGGTTGGAGAAAACTGGAATGGGCTCAGAAACAGAGAGCAGAGACTGAGTCCAAGACTTCAAGTGGAAACTATTCCAGACTAAAGTCCCATCTGCTTTCACTTTAGAGTCTGAGTCCTAAACTAAATAAAGATCCCTCCTGAACACTTTTATTGCCCTTCTCTTTCTCCTCTATCCATTCTTCTTTCTCGTTCTATCCTTCTCTCCTTCTCCCTAGCACAGATTTCTTTTATCATTACTGTGTCTGAGCTTCAGATAGTTGACTCAAATGTGAGCGGGCTGCATTCCCTCCCCCCTCCTCCCTCTTGTTGCGAATAAAACCGTCCTCTGGTGTTACGAGTAAAAACGTCCCCAGTAAGGGCCAGATCTGATCCCTCTCATATGAAATATTAGGATTTGTTTTTTACTGATATGAAAGATTTCAGCCCTCTTTTGGTCTCAAATTCTGCCTCTGCCTTCTGAAGCGTTTCTTGTTGTTATGGGCGCGAGTCTGTCAGCCAACCTCTGTTCCTTCTGCTAACCTTGATTTCCTCTTTGGAATGAAATCTGACTGGCAAGTCGCGTTGCCCGCCCACTGTGAATTGGATGGTCCACTTTGGGGGAACACATAATTATAACGTACAAACGGTAGAAGAAAAACTAATTTAAAAAGCATATCCTTTTGAAATTTGTTTTATTAAAACGATCTGTCATTTTCTCCTCTGGGCATATTGCCTCCTGACCAATTTTATTTGTACTCAAAGAAGTAGCTTCCTGCTCATCAAATGCTTTGTGGCTTTTACAGAGTCTGATTGTGAAATATACATAATTTCCACATGCATGCAATATGATTCCAGTGTATTTTTATCAAGTTTGCTTTGGTACTCCCAAGGCAGATCTTCGTTAATGGTATACTACAGTGTGTGTTGGCACCCAGTGAGACACCATATGTGTGTGCGTGTGTGTGTGTGTGCATGCGTATCTATGTGTATGTGTGTAAGTGTATTTATGTAAATGTATTTCTGTGTGCATGTGTGGGGGCGTGTATATGTGTGTGCATGTGTATACAGGGTGTGGTGTGTGTGTGTGTGTGTTACTCCCACAGTCTGGACCACTTGCTCTCTCTTCCTACTGCTGGAGGACCTCTGCTGTTGGGGTAACATGTGTTGCCCTTGGCCCCCTATGTGGGAGAGAGAGAGGCAAGACTGAACACTGGCTGAAAAATTGGATATGGGAAAAGCGAGGCAGAGATAGAGGGACATGCTAAAAGATAGATGCCAAAGGAACCACAGAATAGTTTGTCTTTTCTTTTTATGACTACTGAGTCACGGGGAACAAAGCCATTATGTTTTCTGAGACAAAGACATGATTTACCAACCCTTCATTTAAGTCCCTTGAAGATCATTATTCGATTAAGTAAATTAAGTAATTTTCTTTACTGTTTTGAGAGGTCGCATCATCTAAATGCTTGTCTCTGAGGCCAAGAAGGCATTTATCAAAGACATGTTTGTTTTGAACATGCTGCTCTTTCCAGCTGAGCCAAACAACCACATAGTAGCATAGCAGCATTAAATATTATAACCAATTCAACAAACAGAATCATTGAGAGCGCTCGGAGTGCCCAGCTGTAATGAGCGGTTGCCGCACCACACCAAGGCAATCCGACTGAATCAACATCATAACTTTGACTCCCATTAAATTCTCACTGGGATAAAAGCGCAGCCCTGGTGCTGCTGGAGGTAGACCAGGAACAGTCTGAATCTAGGTTTAAGTGTCTGTGTGTTCAGTGTCGACCAAAGCAGCTCCTACACACTGAATTATATCCATCTGCTAATGTCATTCCAGCACACCGCCTTCCCCTGCCTCTCTCTGCATGGTATGGTTTGTATTGTCACACTCTGCGGCCAATGCAATCACTGAGCAAACTCACAGGCATGCGCTCCAGCCCATAGCAAATGGAGGCCATGTTTTTGTTTGTCTAAACAAACAGTGTCCATTTTTGATGTGAAGCTTGTTTGACTTTCAAATAACAGACACCAAAGAGAGGGATAGGAGATGTTGGGCCGTGAACAAAGACCTATTCATCCATACAAATAATTCATTAAAATGAAAGAAGCGCTCTTAAGTCTGAGCGGTTCTTGAGAGGCATCTGCTGAGCAAACAGATGATGGTGAGTTTGTGACGGACCACACATCCCAGCAAGGCATTTATATCTGTGGAGTCGTGGTGCTGTTTACTGATGTGCAGTCTAACCGGCTGTGACAGGCTTGGTATTACAGGGTCAGTGGAGTGTAGCCTTCGCTCTGAGACCTTCTGCCTACTAGTGGGGTCACATATGACCTCATGCTGCTGGAGACACCGACAGACAGAGAGTGCGCTGCCTCCCATCCATCTAATTCTCCCCATGGGACTCCAACCAGCCACATGAATAAGGCATGAACTACAGACTTCTCTTTTTGTCTGAGGTGACGCTCCCATTCTCTCCCATTGCTCTCCCTGTCTTTCTCTCTCTCTCTCTCTCTGCTCTTCCCTCATTTAAATTCAGAGTGAGAACCTTTCTCTTCCTTAAACGAGAATCTGCCTCTGCCTCTGTCCCTCCCTGGACCGCTTTTCTTTTGAGTGATACTCACTTACCCTTCTCCTTCGCACGTCTCCTATTTATACGCAACCTTCTCCATCTCCTTTGGGTCCTCTTGTGGTGAAGAGGGTAATTTATTCATCTATTGATTTACTTGTTTGTCTGTTTGCCCCCTGTGCGTGAGGATGATCTCTCTGTGGGAGCCTCGGTGGGCTACAGCAAGCCTGGCTCTGGCCACTGGAGTCAGATCAAATAGATCAGTTAGTCCCCTCGGCCTAGCTAGGCAGGGATAAACACAGGGACATGCAGAATTAATTGACAAATGATGAGATTGAATCAATAATTAGAAATAGAAGACGAAGAAGGGATGTGGGGAATTCATGCTTTGTTGGTTATAGCCTTTTTTGATCAATTTGTTTACTAAATACTGTTCATTTGAATTATTATTGAAGTCCCCATGAAATTAACTCCCATTACTTTTACTTCCTGGAAAACCGAGTATCTTTCATGGTGACCGCATGCTGCACTAGGTGTAAATATAAAATTCTAACCAATAAAACCATCAGATTTTTGAACAATCATGCCCCTCCTCACCCCTCCCATCAAATAAAATAGCCTTTCTCTCCCTGACTCATATTCCATTGGTTTAGACATTTGAATGATCCCTCACTGCATTATGTCCCACCCCAACATCCTGAAATGGAAACGCACCAAATCCAGGAAGTAAAGATGCCATTTCATGGGGTCTTTAAGTTCTGTGAATTATACCCTCTTACCGGTTGACAACAGGCTCATTCTGTGTTTTACATTTCTATCTGGGTCTTGACCAGTCCCCATGGAACAAGATATAGGTGCTGTGGGCATGGAGGTCAAAGGTCGAAATACAAAGAGCTGAAGAGGGGTGAGAGGGGTTTCAGGGGTGATTGACTATGGCAAAACAAACTAAAATGGTAACCTGACGCCCCTTGAACCTAATTTATGTAAAAATGTGCAGAGAGTCAGTAAAAAGCATTTACCACCTTACAGCTCTGAATGTAGCATGACTGAAAAGAAGAATTATTGCGCAACTATTTTTCTTTTCTTTTTTTTTTATGTCACATACCGTGAAAAGCCTCAGACACCTGGCATCCCCTATCACCTCTGCTCTGTAATCTCCTTTTTACCCTAGGGGAGCACAAACTCTGTGAGTCATTCAGCAAATGAGCATAATGAATGAGGATGGAGAGCATGTGAGATTAGAGTTGGCTTCAGAATGTCTGTGACATCTTTAAAGCCTTCAACACATTTTGTGAAATACAAAACAGATGCATATTTTACCATGCTGGAACCCAGCAGTGATTCCACATCCAATACTGGAAACAACAATCTAATATTTGGTTTGCAATCCCCTAGAGTCCCTTCAGTTTCATATATTTGAGAATGTGAGATGATCATATTAGCCAAGACAGTGCCAAACCTGATCCATAGAAGAAGGAAAAAAGATCTGAAATGCATTTTTTTTCCCTGCCTCTCGTGTTATATCATGCTTTCCCGCTATGTGATTTTATTTGCCTCAAAGTTTGCTGCCCTCCGCTCATACAGCAGATTAAATACGGCGTGTAGGAATGAGCAATAAAACTAAATTTCTAAAAATTCTTAGGAAAACCAAGAAAAACCATCTTGGCAAGAAGAGAGGATAGAATATAGAATCAGCTAGACAGGAGATGATAAATCAGGGTTACAGTAAAACTTGCTGGGTATGCTTCTGGTGTGTGGTGTGTGAACACAAATGTCAGTTGGTCACAACTCTGCTCACCCTGATATACATTCATGCCCAGAAAGAGGATGCTGAGGCAAAGATGTGTGCATCTATTTCGGATGGAGTTTCTTTGCAAAGTGTGACTCAAAAGACACCAAACACAGCCTGTTTTTCTGAGTCTTTTTTTTACTTTTATCCTGGATTGGGGGGAAAAAGCTTGCGTTGGCCGCTACTTGGGGCATAATACAAAATACCAAATAAGGTAACAGTAAACATCGTCCCTCACAAAAGATGCAGTCTCCCTCTGAGCTAATCATTAACAAATACAGTATGTCCTCCTCCCTTTTGGTCAACCACTGGCCGTCCTGATTTTTCATCAAAATCCGTTCAGTGGTGTCTGAGATATTGCCTGTGGCGCAAATGGATGAACAAACGAATGCATCGGACGTTGACTTGGCCGACGAGAACAAATGGGAAACCCCCAAAGAACAACGCATCACATTCAAACTACCTGGCACAACTAAAACAGCCCTATAGTCTATATAACAAAGCCGCTTGAAACAGCTTAGATAATGAACACCTGTGTGTCTTAATCAATAGCATGACATCAAGCTCACAGCCCATCCCTGACTGTTAAGATTCATTCTTTCTGACACAAGTATCGACAAATTCTTTGTAACTGAGGTCTGCTGATGATGCTGGTGAAATCCTCAGTCCTTTTACTCTTTGCCAAAAATGCATCCAAAAATGCATTCAAAAAACATTCACTTCCTATATTCTACCAGGGAAACTTGGCCGATGTGTTGACGGTTTCCCTGTTGATGTGACTTTGTTTCATGAACAATAGTTCTGATAAGTGCAAAATGAATGAGAAATTTATTACAGCTGTTCAAAGCTCCCCAGTTCTCCACAACTTTAATTTGAAGGCTTGGAGAAGAATGGTCCATTCTTGGGGTAAACAGTAAGCTCTGAAGTACTTTTATTGAGTTTTTTATGTTTATATGCGATATGCAATTAATTCTATCTAGTTAGTGCTTGCTAGCTAGCGATATTAACTCATCAAAATGCAAAAAATATATGATTTGCCCCACTTTGTAGCTGCATGAGATCACTACATAAGACACAATCGGAGCCTCTTTCCCTGCTTACAATCAGAATAGAGCGACCCATCAGCCAAGTTGCTCGCAGTGTGAACACAGAGTTAGGGTTGACCCCTTTAAAATGGAACACAGCCTGTGTGTTTCAGTAGGTGCTGCTGGCAGAAAAGCCTCTGGACTGAGCTGCAGACAGCTGACACACAGAGAGAAGGACTCAGTCTGCATATACCATCGGACTCATCTCCTGTTGTATCTGGTTTACTGTTGGTCAACCAGAAGACGGACAGCACCAGATGCAACTCTTCATTGTCCTTTCTTCAGCAAAGACCGAACAGTTGCATTGGTACATACTGATGCATTGTCTGCTATATATCACATACATATTAATACAGTTTCTGTTTAAAAAAGTACATTATAATGGAGTAAAGTATATGTTCGATTTCGAATTTACTTTTTGGTCATTTGACCCTCTTCCTGAGAGTGAATAGAAGAGTTCACAGAGGAGGTTTGAAAAGAGGACAGGAAAGTTTACTTTGTACATCCTGGTTGTAATTCAGGATAAAGAACTGCTTTGCAGTGGCTCAACACTGGCAGTCTAAACCCAAGTGAGCTTCAGGCAGTCAAAGGAATTAAATTGGTTCTTAAGCTTCCACAGATGGATGTACAATAGTAAGACCCTTTTCTGCTTTACCATAGATATACTCTTGGAGGAGGTGGTGGGGATGGGGCTGGGGGGCACTGTAAATCTCTGAGCTAAATATGTTTCTTAGCTGTGAAGGATAGCCCTGCCAGTAACAGCAACAGCATTGACAGGGATAGGATGAGTAGCTTTTACAGTAAGCCACAATGAAAAGCTCCGAAACGCACTGATGAGCAGTGTTATAAGCTGCACATGTCCAGAATAAAGTTGAGTCTGTTTTCCTGAATTTTTTTTTTTCTTTAGCAGGATCAGGATTTCAAACAGAATGTGGGCATAGCTATGGTTTTCTGGCGAGTTGTGATTGGCTTACCCTCCTGGGTTGATCCCGCGAACATCCCTTCTTTGTGGGGTATTAGAGGATGTTGGGAAAGCGAGGGAGAAGCCTGAAAATCATGCAAAAACAACCAAAGAAAAAAACAACCATTATTCAGGTTTCACTAAGAACTAAGAGGCAGGTGGAAGAAGGTGGTTGGATGGATTGAGACGCTGTCAGCAGCTCCAAAAATAGTTTAACCCACAAGTCAGGGAAGCTGCTTTTCAACAACCAAACCAAAAGCAAAGTCGCCCAACTGTGGCTAACTATGATCAACCAATTGTAACCAATTCTTTTCTACTGTATTCTATTATATAGCATAAGCAAATGACTCTATGACTCAAGCTTTCTTTCAATCTGAAGTACAAAATATGCCTTGCCTAAATTTAGTAATGCTAAAAAAGAGAAAAGCTCACCATTAGTTCAGTAAGAAATCAACACAGGTGAAGTTTGATCAGCTGTGCAGCCTGGACTGTACTTGAATGACACAGTGATTGTGCAATCACAGTGGCTACAAACTCAGAGAGCTGCTATGGTTTCCTATGCTCTTCTAAAGTCCTCTAATAAACCAAGCTCACGGGTTTTCATAAACGGACAAAACACACTGGCATTTGGTCTAGCAGAACAGAGAGAGAAAGAGAGAAATACACCATGACCATATAAGGACATTGTGGCTCCTGGCCTGCAAACACAAATGCAGCAGAGGTCTGTGTGGGTGTGTGTGTGTGTGTGTCTGTGTGTGTGTGTGTGTACGTGTGTGTGGTGTGCGTATGCACACACACACATGCAAGTAGAATATGTGTGCATATGCATGTGTTTCCATGGTTTTAGGTGTTTGCAAAGTAAGATACTTATATATACCTGAGAATGTGATGGAGCTGGCTGCTGTGCACTACTTAAATGTGCTAAAACAGAGAAATGGGTTTCACTATGTACAAGAAAATGTCAACTTTAATTCTACTTTTCCTGTCTTTCCATGTGCAATATCCTGTCACTTTCTCTAATGCCAAACAAAACACAGAGGCGAAGCCTCAATCTCTGCCTGGGTGCCCAGGAAGGAAACAATGAAAATTGGTGGTATAATATAATTTCTCCATTTTACAGTGTCCCATGTGGTGCTCTCAATCTAAACATGTGAGAATCATGCTGTAGTCTGAGGGGAATGCTCCAACAATGCAAGAATTTCTCACCCAGTAGAAGCCTGTCTGGATCCTCTATCTAGACTCTGCATCTTAAAGGAGTTCAGAGACAAAACAAGAAATGGGTTTGGAAGGAAGACAAGAATGAGAGGAGGGAAAATGGAGGAAAATCGAGAAAGTGTAAAATGTGCGGTCGGGAGAGAAAGCAGGTGGGCTGAGCAATGGTGGATTGCTCCATTAAGGAAGTCATGTCTGGCCTGTAAAAATCACTTCAGGATAACGGCAGCCTACTGCGCCAAACCTGACTCACTTACACATCACCCTGAGGGTACTCTAGTGTGTGTGTGTGTGTGTGTGTGTGAGTGTGTGTGTGTATGTTATTTGTGCGTGCGTGTGAGTGTAAATGTCAGTTGGTCACAAATCTGCTCACCGTGAAATACATCCAGGGGAGAGAGAGAGTGAGAGAGAGCAAGAAACAGTGAGACAGATACAAAGGTCACAATTTTAAAAGTGGAGGATCTGTGGAATGCAGGGCCAAATTTTTAGACCCATTACTTGCCTCCTGTCTCATATATCAGGGAGTATACACTCCCTGATATATAAAGAAGTATACACTGCATCCTGTTCTATTTTAATAGACTCTACAGGTAAGTTCATTTTGATGAGTATCGTTATCCACGGGGGAGGGGATTAGGATGTGGCGATTTGGGTGGCTGTGCCTTTATACTGTGGCCTCCTGCATAGACAGCCACTTTCACATTTTGACCCAAATCCCTATAAGCTCTCCATAAAGTAACCCCTGTTGAGGAATTTGCTTCCAGATGAGGCCGTATGTCTTCCACTGTCTCTTTGCAATGTATGTGAGGTCCTGCTGCCCCTCTGCCATGTACTAAGAAACTCAGTAGGTCTTTAAATGCCTCCAAGTTCAAGCCCTGTGTATTTGTTGTATTTGGCCAGTAAAGTGATTCTGATTTTGTTCCTTTTGCCCTAAGGTCCCTCATGCGGAACCATCATTAAAAACACATGTTTCATGGCCAAGCTTTGTTCAAACCCACATAACTTTATTTCTAAATTCTAGTAAAGATCCTAAGGTTTCCAAAAATACCAAACATGTCATGCTTAATTACAGGGTCATGTGTATAAAATGGTGCACAAACATCTAGATGTTTTTTTTTTCCATTTGTTGTAATGGTTCAGCCATAAAAAAAATGGCATTTTGGGTTTGAATATTTCACTCAATATAAGCGTGCTATAGCTTCAATGAAGCGTTGGAACAAGCAGATAGAGAATATATATGTCACATTGTCGTACAGTTTGAATTTCTTTTTTTTTCTTCTCACTGAAGCTACTTAAGTGGAAATTTAAGGAGAAACTCAGAGTAAAAGGGGTTAAATTCAGTTGATTTTCACAACTGGGAGATTTTGAAACTGTAGATACAGCATCCTCTCTGCATCTGGAGATGGACGTCAACAATGCCTCTGTGTTTGCAGTCACTTCCACAGCAGCTAGAAGGCAGAGGTCAGCAACTGGCTTTTACTTCATGTATTTATCATCTCCAAGATGTTCCGGATGAAAGCAGGTCGGAGGAACAGCAGAGGAGGAAAGGCAGTTGGGGGGACAGAGGAAGAAGGAGGAAAGTGAGGAAGAACGAATGGAGGGGTTGTTTGTTTTTTTGCAAGGAGAGATGGTCTTGTCATTTTAAAGGGTTTCGAGGGAGTGTTTGCTCACCCTCTTAATGGCTTAGAAAGGGTGGAACCATCTATCTTTCTCTCCGCGCATTTCAGGGGGGGAAGCCCAGGAGGGATGGACCGGTCCTGCCTGTGACTGTTTGCGCAACTCCACAGATTTGCCCCAAAAGACACATGGAAAAATACCATTATGAACGTAAATATCACACTGGAACTTCCATTACTCTGACATAAAGTAGGGAGGCAGCCCATATTATTAATATCCCATGAAATCACTCTCCAGAATTATTAATGCACTCATCAGAAGTTCACTGGTGGGGTTTTGTGTTTTGATAAAACTCAACAGTTTAACAAAACACAAAACCTATTCCGTACTCAGGAGGGTCAATCTCTGGAAATATTATATTATTATTATATATTATAAATTTTCCATTCTGTATACAGAAACCCTTTTCATCGCACTGTATGTCACACATTAGCAGATTTTGAGTGTATTTACTGCATCGTACCATATAGCTAGTTTGTGTGTGTGTGTGTGTGTGTGCGTGTGTGTGTATGCACGCGTGTGTGTGTGCCATACCTTCACCCATTTACACCCATCCCTTTTGATCTTGTGTGTATGTGTGTGTGGATGAATACAGTACATATTTATAAATTCACAGCTAGAAATACAGGCACGTCTCTAGAGCAAGACAAATATTATCCAAACTATGTGCTGTGTGTGTGTGTGTGTGTGTGAGAGAGAGAGAGAGAGAGAGAGAGCTTTATATAGAGACAGAGACAGATAAAGAGACAGAAGGAGATAGAAATACCAAAAGAGATGACTCATAACTCATAACTTTGCATGACACACACACACACACACACACACATGCCTACAAATCACCCTCTACATCATATATGCGAGCCGCCACTGAGCGTGACCAGTGACAGTAGCCTGCCAGTGGAGCCTGGCACTCAGGCTGACGGCTCGCTCTGAAACATGAGGACCCGGGAATCTCTGGGGGGGCTGGACAGGATCTTTCTGCACCTCCTTGTCCCGCACATCTGGCCCACTGGAATGCTGTTATGGCTGGAGGTGAAGAGGGGTGAGGGAGGTGAGCGGGGTAATAATGGTGCATTGTGGGGGCAAGAGAGGAGGTCTGACACTGTAAAAAGTCTAACAAGACATTTAGGCTATTATTGAGTCCTAAAATTTTTTTTTTTTTTTAAATAAGTGAAAAGAATCTGCCAATGGGGTTAGATAATTTCACTCATTTCCAATGCAAATCAACTTGTTTCAAGAATTTTGTAGAATCAAGTGTCATTTTCTTGATAGTAGTGCAGTGATTTTGCCTTATTCTGACTTGTTTCATGATACTGGCACTCATTTCTAGAGAATTCCTGAAACAAGTGAAACTGCATTGGAGTTATCTCACCTCACTGGCAGAATTTTTCTCTTGGTTTAAGAAAAATAAGATTTTGAAGGCTGAATATGAGACTAAATGACTTAAGTTAAGATGGACTTTTTTTTGCAGTGTACTGAAACCTAGGGTCTCAAAGCTTTTCTGTGGCTTGTGTTTTTCTTTCTCTTTCCTAAAACATATATAAATAATAACAATAAATCTGTGAAGAGTAAGTAGTATGGAATATATGGTTCATCTGAAGACGAGTAGGGTTCCCGGTCGTCATTTATACTGCTATTCAATGTTGAGATCAAGTTCTATGAAGTTGTACTGTAGTTGGCTTGCTAACAGTTGTAGTAGCTATAATCTCATTGGGCCTGCCTGGGGTCTGCTTGACATAAGTTTGGATATTACCAGTGAAGACAAGTGCTCCACTAAGACTGTCAATATTATGCCGTTGCCCAGTAAACAGACACATTCTTGGCATTTTGGGTTCATTACTTAATGCAGCTTTGGATTTGACATGAAATGTGGTTATAGTGTACAACTGAATATATTTTTTAGTTGCTTTCAAGCTTTAAACTATAAATGTTAACTTTAAGTCCATTTCCCACTCTTTGTCTTACCCAAAGAGTTTCACACAGTTTTAATTATTCATATTGGTGATGTAGTTTCAGATTTTGCCGCTACTGTTCTAGGTAATACAATCTGTACGTCTTCCAAGAGGTGTTGGGATGCCTCCAAATATTCAGAAATAATCACCCGAAACTCAAAATCCCTTACTCCTCTGTCCTGTTTCTGCCTTTCTTCATCCTTGGTTTTTTTTTCTCATACTCCTCTTTTTCCCACAGTCTTCTCCCCAAGTCCTGAAGTTCCAGCTGAATCTTGACCAGCGTAATGGAAAGCTCCAAACCAGACTGGACCGAACACGCAGTGCAGTCAGCCTAATGGGGCTGTCTAACGACTGAATAATGTAAATGTCTGCCATCATCGATGAGCAAAGACCAGAGACATCAAGAAGACCTGTGTGTGTGTATGTGTGTGTGTGTGTGTGTGTGTGTGTGTGTGTGTAAAAGGATTCCGTTCTGTTATTGCAGAGCTGGCTGTTACTGTGTTCACAAATGGCGGATGGTGTATAATTCATCATGGAGGACAGCTATAAAGGAAGAAGTTGCAAAAAAACAGGGTTTATCGTGTACTGAGGGACGAGCTGTGTGGCCCCGCTAGCCCACCCCAACCTGTTTCCCCAACACACACACACACACAGACACACACACACACACATGCACTTTTCTGATCCCTCCACCACCAAAAAAACAATTCAGTTCAATCATTTCCAGGAACTGTAAATGTAGTTTCACCACTTTATGTCAGAGAAACAAAACTGATACTAAAAGTTTATAGTAGTTTCATAACAGGGCACCCAGTAAAAATACATTTTATTTTGAAGACAGAGTGTGTGCGGGACGTGTGTGTGAAAAAGGTGTTTCCTCTTTCATTGTTAGTGGTTGACTGGATATGAAGGCTTCATAAACCCAGTGCACATCTAGTGTTTCTGTGGTTAGGCATTATAATGTTTGATTACAGTCCATTCCCCTCTCCCACAGCCCCACCAGGTGGCCGCTCGGCTCCGCTCAGCGAACCGGCCTGCTGTGGTCCTGCAGTGTTTAAACCTCCTGAAGGGCTGAGGTTAGGTAGGGGCTTCTGAGCTCGCTGCCAAAATTATGGGTTCTTCAGAGATGTTTCTAAAACCCTTGGGGTGCCCCAAAGATCAAAGAGGTGCCTCTAAGCTCCTTAATTTGAAAAAGGATTTCTCAAAATATACCTTGTGTCTTAGAGTTCCACGAAGCTCCCAAACATTATATTACAGGGCTTTAAGGAACCTTAGAATTCAGGTTTTAAAATTATACTGATGAAATGTCATCAATTGTTATATATGGACATTCGTGAAAATTCATGAATGTACATGTTCATTTATGTACACACGTACAAAAATGTACACGTTACATTTTCAGAAACCAATTTTGGCATGTGTGCTTTGTTCATGTTAAGATGAATATTGGGGGTTCATTTCCCATAATCACAACTGGATATTCATTATTTTAAATGCCTACAGTTGTTGTAGTAGTCTATTTGTATAGAGAGTTTATGTTACATTAATGTTGTTAGACAACAGGCTTTACTGTCATGAGGAGTAGCAGTACTTGCTTTGACACTAAAAGTCTAAAAAGCATGTGTCTGCATAATGATATCCTCTATTTTTTTACAATAGTATCATTAGCAGAAATAATTCTAACATGAGCGCTTAAAAATTTATTTAAGTAATCCCATGGGGGCGTTTCTTGGAAGAGCCTTTTTGAAGGAAAATTCTTCTCAGAGCCTCAGAAGGTTATTTGAAGACACCTTAAAAGTTTATCCAAATTTTACTTCAGAAAAAATAAAGTTTAAAAGATCTTGACTGCATGAACCACTGAGTAGCTGCAGCTGGCACGTGTGTGCGGGAGACAGTTCTTATTTATTTTTATTTTCACATGCATACGTTTTTCTTCCTTTCATGATTAGGCCTATAGATCGCTAGTTTCTTGGCGGGATTAGTGTGTTTGCTTTGATGTGGGTTGTGCGCTGGTGAGTGTGTGTGTGGGCAGGTCTCTCGTCCGCCTGTGTGTGTGGCAGGCTTGAGGTGAGGGGGTACGTGCGAGCCCCATTTTACTCTGGCAATGTTTAGATCTAGTGCATGACCCAGAGTGCACCATAAACCAGCAGCTTCAGGAACAAATACAGCTGTAAAACGCCAATCTTGGCAACTAAGGGAAACACGTCCGATCACAGCTTGCTCATTTGGCCACATCTGTGTGTGTGCGTGTGTGTGTGTGTGTGTGTGTGTGTGTGTCTCATTATGCGAGTGGACATTGTTCATTTGTATGGCTTTTAACAGGCCACGGTGTGTCCTGCCAAGTACAGGTAGCTGATTTGAAAAACAAAATAAACTCAGGAAGCATTAATAATATCTCTGGCATAGACAACAGTACTGAAGGCTTCCAACACCGCGAAAGCCGCCGTATGAGTTACCAGTTCCTCCCTGAGCTCAGTGGGAGAAAAACACACTACAGCATTACAGCTTTGTGTTTTTCTCTATATTATATATCAGCTCCATTCATTCATAAAACTATATGCAGCCCATATTCTAAAGCTGCAGCGAATAAGTCGATAAACATTTATAATGGTTAGTAAGCCATATGTTGTCATCAAGATGAAAGAAAGATAAAAGCTACAATGCAGCGACAGCAATTGACTTTGTTCACATGGCAGCCATATTTGATTTACATCATACTTGGGGTGGGAAACCGTATGTGGAAGACAGCCAAGCAGATGGAAACAGAGGCAAACTCAACGGTGCTTTAGACAAAAACAAAATGTAAAATATACACCGAAATTATCTGTGGATATCATTGAGAGATGAGCAGAGCTGGAGGCCAAATTACCCAAAAGGTTTGAATAAAAAGGAAACATCCGTGATGTTGAAGTCTTATTATCTTCAGTACTGCAGTATTTAGTATTCTAAAGTGTTAGCCAAACTTTGAACTGAATATAAATAGGGAAATGTTCAAGGTAATGCTGCTGAAAATGTTGGCTGTCACCTCCATGTTAACATTTTCTTTGAAAGAGCTATTATTTGTCAGAATGAAAACGCAGTCACACACTCCAATAACAGCAGTGTGGCACGCTGCAAGGAAAAAGAATAACACTTTAAAGGGTCATTTCCAACGGCCTGTAATATTTACCTGCTATAACTCTACTGAAAGGCTCACTCACATCACACACAGGCCAAAGCAGGCATATATGTTGTTGTTGCTACTGTTGCACTACAGAAGAGGACGACTTTTATTGTTAAAGATTGGGATGCCCTTCATAGAGTCAGAGTCAATCAAAATATCTGAACCTGAAAAACCTGAAAATTACATATACATATGCACATGAGTGTGTGTTTGTGAGTGTATGTGCGTGCTTCTCAGGAATTTGTGTACATTAATAGAGTAGCTCATAATAAAAAACTGACTATATACACAGCGTCAGTGTTTAACAACCATTGTGAGCTCAGACACTCATTGTTTGAGAAGAGGGAGGAGCGTCTCTCCACTATGTAAACACATCAGTCTATTAACAGTGGGACTGATTATCTCCACTGGTGTACAAAGGCGACCGAGGCTGGCGGTCTCTTCTTCTAATGGAGAAAATACGTCAATGTCGTTCACTCAGGTCTCGGTGGTGATAAGTGTCCTAAGAGTCCATAAGTGTCCTGTATGGATGTTGTTTAACGTAAGCTAAGAAGTCCACTTTGTTTCACTCAGTAAATGAGTTCATGTGAGCTCTGCAAGTGCTGTTAGTCATCCAGTACAGATCATGGCTGCCTTATGAAAAGCTGCTGCAGTCATCATCACTGCAGCCACATCATTTTTCCTCACAGGATTAGGATGATGTCCAAATTGATGTTAAAAATCCTTCCTCAGCTGTTTAACTGAATTTTGCCTTGCTTATTTGATGATGACAGCTTAATACATGTAGTTAGTCTGCAGTGGCTTACGTGAAGCCTGCTCTTTAGTGTATGTACATGGGCATGAGTCCCAAAACATGGACCTCATTTAGGGGTATTTAAATTTGGGGTTTGGTGCCATCATGAGGGCATATCAGGCATAGAATGTACCAATCAGCTAACACAGGTTGCCTTTACAGTATCTAGTGATGAAGACAAGCCGTAGAGCAAGTGTCTGCTGTGCCATAATATAAACTTCAAAAACGCTCACCTGTAAGATAGTAAACATGTGAAAATGCTTTGATTTGTTTAATATGTTATACTCTGGTTTTGATCAGGGCTAGGCAGGGATATTGCTGAATAAGCAGTCGTTGGCGAATGTGTGTGCGTGTGAATTTGCCTACATTTGCACGAGTGTGTGTGTGAGTCAGTAGGTGAGTCTGCACACTAATCGTTAAGTAGGGAGAATAACATCCCTTATTCCGATAACCAGCCTGTCTACTGCCAAGCTCACAGATCCTGCGGTTTCTGACTAATTCAAGGGTCAAAGCCTTCTCAGTCACTTTCTACAACCGTGGCACTTAACAGAAAAAATACATCCTCCATGCCTCATACTGTTAACTCTGCACTTTCCACACCAGCCGTGAGTGATCACACACAGTTGTTCTTTGAGTGTGTGTGTGTGTGTTCGTGTGTGCATGTGGTTCCTATCAATATATTCATGCAAATCCTGAATGTTTTGGCAAATGTGTTACTATGTATAGTGTTCTTCAAAACATGTATACACTCTCCGCTGGGCAATTTCCTGTGATTTTACACCATGTGGTTACAATGTCAATTTGTTTGGCTTGTTTATTCTACCTAGATCTGATACAGGAATATATATAATCCCTCCAGTTGAACATAAAAGCTTCTAGCACATAAGATTGAGCACAGAAACTGAAGAGTAGCTGCAATTAACTATGTTCCTTGATTTGAAGTTAAGGCTGTGAAGAGTCTTTTTAAGCCGAAAGCTCAGTAGAAGCAAGTCGCCTTTACAGCATGTAGTAATTGGTGTGATTTGATAGTGTAAGAAGAGGAAGACGCAGCTGTTTTCATGGCACGGCTCCTTGTTTGTTCCCCACCATCCTGTCATAGAGATTAGTGACTGTAGAGTTAGGAAAAAAACATGTTTTTCAGATTTTTTTTACAGAATTTGCAGCCTATATTGTGTTATAGGTATCTTAAAATCTGGTGAATTGATTGCTTATTTCATCGGGTGTCCCTCAGAACAGAGCACAAGTGCCTCTCCTTTTGCTAAGGAATCGAATATCATTATTATACATATTGTTGTATTTAAAATGACAGATTCTTGCTTCTCTCCCAAATATTTTCTACTCTGTTCCCCATGAAAAGCACGTGGAACTAATGAAGTCATAGCTTGAAGAAGTGTAGATAAATCAAGATTCACTACACTGACTGATCATAATTTGAAGTAAGCGATGAGTGAAGGCCTATTTAGATTTGGACGGTTCTATAGAGACGGTTATATAGCACTGCATATACACACACACACACACACACATCTGCAGTAGCAGCAGCTGTAGCTAATTATGTTGTATGTGATTATGTTGTTCACATGTCTGCAAGTTGTAAAACTGTTTTGTTTTAAAATTATTATTTAGGATGCATAGAAACCCGCAAGAAACGGTGCAAAACACCATGTTATGTTCATTGGCACATTCAGGTAGACAAACTGGCACAGAGACACACGCCGGCAGCTGCAAAACTCATACCGCACTCAAGCACCGCTCCATCAGGAAAAAGTTCTCATGTCACAGCCATCCAAAAAATACCATGAGAGTTTCTTTTGGACCTATACTTCACCCATCCCACCTTCCATCCGCTCATTAATAAAAATGTTCCCTCTTTTCCTTCTTTCCCTCCCTCTCACTCTTCCACGCTGTTTCTCAGACTCTGTTTGGCTGCAGAGGGCAGTGGAGTTTGATGGGGGAGACGGCTGCATCACTGAGGCGCTTCAGCTGTCCCAGACTCCTCAGCCTGTCAGCGTTCACAGGCTCTCCTCTGGCACTGTGAGGATGTTCATGTTGTGGTTCAGTCAGATGGCTGTGCATTTGTTGTTTTCTTGAGTGGTAGGACTATGTACACTCCCAGTCAAAAGTTTGGACACACCACATTTTTCTATATTTTTACTATTCCCCACATTTTAGAATAATAGTAAAGACATCAAAACTATGAAATAACACAAATGGAATCATGCAGTGACCAAAAAAGTGTTAAAAAAAGCCCCCAAAACTATCTTATATTTTACCCTTTGCCTTGATGGAAAGGCTGGATCAGACAGTGTATTGATTGTAGTCACTTCTCTCCTGCATGGACTGTGTGCGTGTGTGTGTGTGTGTGTGTGTGTGTGTGTACATGGGACCCGTACTGTGGCTGGGACCAAGTCAAAGGTCAGCGCGCCCCTGGGTTTATGTATGTAGAAGCCCTCACCATTATTTCACTGAAACATGATAACTTCACTGTAATTCATTGTGTGACGCGGCCTTATAATTGAAATTCATTTTCATCTTGCAGGATTCAAAGTCTTTATGAGATGACAGCATGTGTTCGACCTCAGAGAGTTTACAGTTCACATGCATAAATATGATCTGTCACCAACTTAAAGGGAAACCAAACACAAAGACTACTTCACAGGTTGTACTGACATCTACTGGTTAAAAGCATGCTATTGAAATCTGCTATGGGTGGGTCTTGGTCACCTCTGATTTAAGTTACCTGTTCTGTCATGGTTTCTCATGGAACAGCCAACAGCAGATTGCAGGTGCACTAGCATGCTATTTTAACCAGTAGATGTCTGTCCAACCTGACAAGTAGTCTCTTTTAACTTACTCTCTGAGGTCGAGCACATGCCTGACGTCTCATAAAGACCTTGAATCCTGCAAGATGAAAATTAATGTTTTCCCTGTGTATGTGTGTTTTTCCTGTAATCCAAATACATTTGACAGGGGCCTCGCTTTCTTTTTCCCAAAAGTTATTTTATGATAATAGCTGCACTCTTTGCATGTATGACTATTTACCCACAGTCACCACACTGATGATTGTCCTATTGTATCAACCTATTGTTTGCTAATGATTGGTTGATGGCTTGAGGTGAGATGGGGTGTGTACCTGTTTGTTCCCTACAATGCCATCTATTCTTTGTTTTACACAACAGATAGACCTCCTGAGGAGGCAGTGTAAACCTTCACTGTTACAACATGTAGAAATGATCATTGAAATATTAACACATTATTAACAAGCCAAAACTGTCTGATTCTAAATTAAAAGTTCCCTGCTGGACATTGCAGTAGTTGCAGCATACATTGAAATGTATGCTTGTCAGAAGAACACTGTGGTGTTCTTCACACAGCTTTTCTTTCCTTCCCCGCATGAACTGTTGCCCAAAATTATTCATACCACAAATAATAAAACTGATTTCCAATCTAAAATATTTATTGTCTAAAATATATCATGACCCCAGATAAGGGTAGGTAATACTGGCCAAATCACAAGTTGTACCCTACCTGAATTTACAGTTAGAGCCACATGGGGCGCTGTTTCTCAGATTCAAAGACATGGTCATGTGCCTTGGAATTCATCAAAGAGGGGGAAATTAAAAAGCAGAATATATTGGGCGGCCCGCCCGCCTCGGCCCCGCCCGCGGGCAGTCAGCAGCAGCTCGGCGACAGCTGCACATCTGTACCACACAGTCACCTGCAGGGCGCCACGCTTTGACAGGTGAGCTGGAGCTGAGAGGGGGAAAAATAAAGAGCTCTCACTCAGTTCATATTTCCGGGTACCACAAACGTCATCCTGAAGTGTGACGGGGAAAACAATGCTTACCAGTGTCTGCTTTCAATGAATTGGCGTTAATAGAAAGATATGACCTTGTTTTGCCGATAGCTTTCATTAAAAGGTTCATTTAGACTGTAGGCCTATTACGCCTAAGCTGACAGTATTGTTACCATTCAGAGTTACTTTCTGACGAGTAGGCCTAGTCCTTGAGAAAAACTAGTAGGCTACTTTGCTTCAGGTCTGTATCAGATTGGTTGCTATATGGTGAAATAGCCTACTAGGCTATGTTTGCTATGCTTATGCCATCTCTGTATGAGCAGGTCCTGTTTTTCTTCTCGATGGCTTCTGAGTTTCTGTAATAACGGATTTTAGTACTGGAAGGAAGTGGAGCCCGATGGATCTCCACTTCCTTCCATTTGTTGTCTTATTTTATGAGCGAGAGACAGAGAAATGGACTACACCAAATTCCATCATTAAAGCCATTACATTATCATTGCTGTCAATGGTTGAAAGACAAAAGAGAAAGTGAGACACTTTCAAAAAGGGGTTACACATGCCTAACCAAGATCTCTCAATAAATATCTATGTGCAGTATCCAACTGAGTACCAAATTGTTTTGCTGACCACAAATTCATTTTATGTAACCTTGAGCACAAAAGTGGAGAGTCTTCCTATTCACATGGTGAAAATAATTCACAGTGTGATACTGTCTTCCTTGCGGTTGGCCACGCTTTGGGCGGTCGTAGTCACCCCTCTCAGAACAAGCGAAAGATTGGATAGCGAGTGATTCATCTTCTTACACATAGACGTTCTTTGTCCGCAAAATGCCACAATGTCGTCAGTTCCGTAAAGCGTCCCTCGCTTAAAAAAAAGATAGAGGATTACTAGGGGTCCGAAGATAAACACAGCCAGCAGCAGACTTTATCCGGTTATGCCATCAAAATATTATTGAACAAGACTATTGCATTATTACTCACTGGTTGATTTTGTTGGACTGACCAAAGACACACCAGTCCGCTCCAAGCCGCGCATGAACTGGGATGCACTGACTGTAGCCTGTTATTAGCCTGCTAGCTTGCCGAGTAGCTCTGTTTTTACGACGGGACCAAGCACACCGGTAAGAGAAACCATTTGTAAACCGCTGTAATGTCTCCTGTCTGCGTTGGCGATTTTACTGTACATTTTCACAATGCACGGCTCAGCTTTGCACTGTGAAAGAACTGGTTGTTGACCAATTTTAACCAAGTGGCTTCCAGTCAGTTGCATGTGTGAAGGCAGGCAGGCCTTTTTTGCAGGCAGTCTAGCTATAATCCACATTCATTTTCAGCCCGAGAAAACGACTCACATCCATCGCACATTTGCATAAAGTAGTGATAACAGCCTGTTAAATGTAGAAGCCAGAGAAAACCCCACTGTGTTGGACAGATTGGACCCACGGGAGGCCTGCTAGCTAACACTGACTGCTGGAGACTGAATACACCTGCGCTGCACCTGTTAGGCTCCTAACAGGATGGCATGGGAAGTTGTGATGAGAAAATACTTGGCCTGTTTCTCATGTGTTAGATTATTGTTTCTTTTCTTTTTTTTTTTTATGTCAAATGTGTACACCACCAGGAGTCGATCTGAGCACTCTTGCGCCAGATGGTATGCAGAAGGTTGTTTGTTCCTGTTAATCTACTACATTTATTTTTTTTGGTATCGATGGTGTTAATGGCAAAGCACTGTGCAAAGAGCATAAGCTAAACATTTGCCAGTCTCAGACAGCAAAAGTAACACATTCCCCACTGTATCACGTAAATAACATAACTTACGATGAAGATGTCCTGCAATAAATCGTTCAATGATCGTATACAAATAAATCACTAGGAATATCATAGGAACATTATAGTGATGCCAAAGTGGATAAAACAAATAACATAATATACAATAATGTCACTGTAATCTCACTATTAAGTTCGGCAGTTATAGTTTAAGTCCTGACTGTTATATTAATTATGGATCATCATTCAGCCTCACCTTAATTGTATAATGACCCAACAACTATTTGATGTGCAGTTACTGCAGTCTTACTTATTTTCCACACCTGCTATGTAAGGATTATTGTTTTTTTCCTTAATATCTTTGGCCACTTACACATCATCTAGCCTAATTTATGACTATAGACTCCTGTAGTGAGGTCAAAAGTTCCAGACACAATGTAAAAAAGTGCATACATTGCATACATTTATTTGCCTTCAGCCTGGCTTTAGAGGGTTTTCAATTCCAAAACTGTGTTAGAAATAGGTCCAGTGAGCTGTTTCAGAGGAGTTGGGCAAGAGAAACAACTTAGGCTATAACGCCTAGAGTCAACGGAGATGTGTAATTCCTGAGGAAATAGACTTGGGCCTGCTCCAGTGTACATTTAAGGTGGAAAAACTCCTTAGGCTAGGTAAGAGCCAATGTAAACGAGCAGTGCATGAGCCTCCCTTCAAACATCAGCTGTAAAACTGGTGCCCTAAAGTGATCTAACCCTTGAAAAATGCCATAAGCTTGCAGTCCATAGCACAACACTTTTTCAGTAAGTTAAATGCCGCAAATCCTGCCAAGTTTCCTGCTTTTCACCATGGCATGATATGAATGAATTATAAAATAATTCAGAAGCAGGTGTAAGATTACATAATTGCATGTCAAATAGCCTAGGTTTGGGGGCATAATGTAATAACGCTTAGCCTACTTATTATCTATTATCAGAAATGTATCCATAGCTTAAAGCTTGTTACATCCCTTAATAGGGATGTAACAAGAGATTGCAACATGAAATTTTGTGCTAAAAATCAGTAATAATTATTCACTGAGCTAGTCTACAATAATGAGGTTGGCACACTAGAAACTCCATTAAGTCGTCTCCTAACTTTAAAGTATTGAGCAATACGAGGCTGCAAATAAAGAACCAACTTCATCCTGGCACTGTTTGGTGTGTTGATTTGAAAAGCACCGTCTCAATCCTCACCAGTCTATTTTGTTGATAAGCATCACAGAGGTGAAGTTGCACTTTAACTATAGTGGTTGCACTTTAAGGTCAGTTGGAATAGCCTAATGGTACAGTTAGAGTTGACTGATTTAATCTGTGTAGCCACAGCCCATCAATGCAAACTGGTTTGCTCCTCAATCATGTTCATACAGCCATGCTCCAGTCCATGAACAGGCTAATGTAGAACATGGATCTCTGTCCCAGCATGATGCAAGGCATGATGCTGCTGCCCTACAACTGTGAAAGCTGAGTGAGCCCAGTCGGCAAAGGGGGGATTTGTCTTCTCTTGGCGTTGCCTTCCTAAACTATAAATTGACTCATAATTTAGGAGGTTAGATAGAGCCAATAGTTTGATTTTTGCTTTAGGCTAGAATTTCCCTTCAGCAGTGGAGTGAACGGAGAGCAGAGGCTCTTTACACAACTCGTCAATGTCAGCGCAACCTTTTTTCTTTTTAAATAAAAGGAGCACTTAGAGCCTAAAAAATCTACAGCAGATC
The DNA here is from genome assembly GCF_046629955.1 of Centroberyx affinis. Lineage (NCBI taxonomy): Eukaryota > Metazoa > Chordata > Actinopteri > Beryciformes > Berycidae > Centroberyx > Centroberyx affinis. The sequence continues at coordinate 139,850 of NW_027279440.1, forward strand.
AGGAAACTAACTTTCTTTAATAGTCAGTGTAGACAGTAGATTCCAAAATTCAACTGCCGCTTGCATTATTTAACCAGCAAAATAGCTTTTTAGAGTCGAGACTGGTTGTTTTCCTGCCATTGAATCTGGAAGAATAGACATACTTACAGCGCCAACCAAAATGTGCCAGTGTTTGGCTGGTGGCTGGTGTTAAGCCTGTTCTACAGACCTAAAGCGCTTATGGAGATCTATTAACTGCAAACTGTATGAGTCTCAAGAAGGAATAAAGAGTCCCACAGAACACCCAAGAGTCCACATTGAAGCACCTGTTATGGGTTTGTCTCCCTTTGTGTAAACCTACATGCTGGAGTTTATCCAGGTGTAACGTTTACCTATTTAACCCACACCCTGCTCCACAATGTGAAAACCCTGATAAGCCTCTCTCTCATCCGTGGGCCCTCCAATTAGCCTCGCTGTTGCTCTCTCATCTGTGGCCCCCTCACAAACACACAAACCCCTCATTAACAATTCGTAGGAGTGAATTCATTATTCCTATCGGAGCTAAAAATAGGACCTATATTACTGCTTGTACAGCGATTTTTGTAAATGTGATGATGCATCTGTACGTGTACAAGAGTGTGTGTAGTAGGCCAGGTTTGTGCAAGCTAGTAGAATGACTAGACAGTGTTATAACCGTAACATTTTGCTGACACCCCTCCAGTCGGGGATGATAGGGAGTGGGCTCTGCTGACATACTGTACTGTAATTGAGCTGTGAAATGGAGTGGCCACTTGAACAAGACAGCTCATTGTAGTGGCGGCTCCTGGGTGTGCAGGGCTTTCATAGGTGTTGTGCTTATGCTGAGTGCTAGCCTTGCTCTTTGAAAACCCACCTATTCTCTTGTGTGTGGCAATTATACTCCAATCTGCCTAATGATCTGGCTGTTTTGATTATGCTCTTTGGTCTTCCCTCTTCATAACTGCATTTAGGCCTCACTGTTTTTTCCCTCTCTCTCTGCACGCATCTGCCTCTTTCGCTCTTTCTCTATTTTTATTTATGCTATCTGTTGAATCCACCTTCTCCATCTCACCCTCTCTCTCTTTCTCTCTTTCTTGCTCTTTCTGTCTTTCTGTTTCTTCCAGACATAGTGCATTATGACAGACAGCATCATGAGTAAAGCCGCCACTATGGAGATTCCTATCAACAGTAATGGAGACACAGGGACTCTACCGGAGGACGACAGCCTGGAACAGGTGGGTCTCAGCTAACAGATGGGTTTTCAGTTTTATTGTGTGTCACACTCGGAGACCACCCTGTATTTCCTTCACTTACCTTCTTAAAAGCCATTAGACATGGAAGGAAATATGCAAACAGTTTGTATTTATACATCTGGGATCCAAAGGTGACAGAAGATGTTCCGCACACAAACAGCAAATTGAAAAAATACCAAGAATGCATAGCCTAGTTGTTTATTCACTTATTAATTTATTTATTTGGCATACACTAAAATAAGAGCAAGGTCCATGCTCATGTTGAAACTACCCGTTAATTCCTTACTCTCACACTTTGCTATGGTTCACTGTTGGGCTACTGCGGCTGTTTAATCACTCAGGACCGTATGGAGACTGTTTATATTTTTTCCAAAAGCAATTATTCCATTTTCATATGTTGTAGTGTTAGGCCTACTTATGATTCAGTGGATTTACTTTTTCTAACTTTTTATAAAGTGATTAATACTCAAATACATCTGCTATCACATATTTTATACTCTAAATCAATGTATCTGTTCCTACATTAGGTATAACACATCATAGTATTTGAATTTTTTTTGTTTTGGCAAGTGTTACAAATATCTGTGAGCAGTGATAATATGCTTATTTATTTTTTATCTTGGTCTTATATAGGCAACTGAATCCCACAAAAAAAAGTTGCATCTTTCAGCCCATTGGAATAAGAGCAAATGTCAGGCTGAAAATGTTGTATGCATGTATAGAAAGCTGAAATTCTGTCCATCTCAGTCTAAAAAGCCAAAATGTTTCAGGCATCAAAAGTACAAAAAGAAGCAAGATTCAGCACTTAAAAGGCAAATGTCCAGCAGACAACTCTAGGTGCATACATTCACACACACACGCACACACCCACACACATTCAAATATGTACACACCCTCCACAAACACAGCTTCCTACATCTAGTCCTGCTCCCCCAGTTTATAGTTGTATCAAAATTTGTATTATGAATTTTACCAATTTCTCAAGTGCAAACCAGTTTACTATTTATTTCTGTTATTCCATGTTTATGTCTGAATGAACATGGACTACTCTATCTTTAAACCCAGATTCCATAAATCCATCCGCAATTCTCAACTAGAAAACATAAACATAAATTTTACCCTTGATTGGAAAAACTGCTGTGTGAATTGTTACTATTTAGTCTGTTGTTGCACAAAGTACAACCACAGTGAAGGCTGCTGTCATGAAAAAGCACCCAGGGTAAGCCATGGGTTCATGGCTTCTCAGACATCGACAGAAGTTCTTGTTGTGAGGTCTAACTTGCCTAGCTACGTCCGAGGGAAGATGGCCTACTGGGATATCAGCTGTTGGAGTCCGACTGTCTCCCTGGGAACCGCTGGCTCCAGGAACAGCTGATGTGGCCTATAGGTCGGGGTTAGAGAAACATCTCTTGTGTATTTGGTTAATAGGAGGTGTTGAGTTGGAAACGGTACACTCTCAGATGTACTGGTTGCTCTCGGTGGGGACAGTTCACAGCAAAGTTGTAGCTGCTAGAGTAAGTTTGGTGGAACAGGTTGTGCTTTTTCCCATTCCCCAAGTCACGCCTTGTTGGACAAACAGTGCTCAGGTTACTTAAGATCCTGGAGGAACGACTGGCAGTTAATCATTTTATTTGCTAACCAAACTATGCGCTACACTCAAGTAGTAGAATCTTCCCACCAAGCCACGTGGTAAAGTAAGTTTCCAACATTTTATCAGCCGTTTGGTGCGATTACCTCAGTTTTAATGTATTCATCATGATGGATGAGAAGTGTTTAGCTGCACTGTTTAGTGCTGGATATTAACCAGTTGTCATAGCAACTCTGCAATTAATCTGAAACTGGCTGCGCTTCGTCCTTGGGCAAAAGCCCTCGAATCAGACTGATATCCACTGCCTATTCACACACAAGCTTATGGAACAGCATCCAGTTTGATTTCTCACACAAAGCGTTCAATTAAAGACTTGCTATAGCGTTTTCCCGTATTGTGATTATTTTGATAGGATTTTGCGGTAGTAATGTTTAAAACTACAGCAGTCTGTGTTGCTCATGCACAGAGAGATGAAGATTGGCAGGTTAAAAAAAGAGCTACAGAACAGATTGAGATGTCAGCATTGTGCTCATGTCAGAACAGTTTTGGTGACAGGACGCTGTCTCGACAGTGACTTGGATAACAGGTCACTGTAAACAAAAGCCTGGCAAAAGCATCAAATGCATCACTGTGGCTCGCCGGAATCTACACAGAGAATCGACAGCATTTTGAGATGATTATACGGCTATACACAGTTTCTCATGAGGGATTACTCGGGCTATCAATTTGGGGATATTCTCACTGTATTGTTGTTGTGATTGCACAACCCCTCAGTTGTTTTGGGAAATACTGCCATGTGGCATTTCAGGACAAATTGCTGGCCTCTGCTATCCAGCCCAGAAATATCATACCCTAGCATTCTGTTTGTGGAACAACATCTGTGCATAAACAAACAAGATGCTTCCCTCAGCCTATACCAAACCTTACTGTCAGTATATGAGAACCAGATTATTTCATGCCTGCTTGAAGCTGTCATAGACCCTTATGGTGGTTTGCATCATCGTAGGGAACAAATGATCCACTGTGCCCAGGGTGGGTCCAGTATCTGTGCCAGCTCTCTCCCACTTCAAGCAGATGCCACAGCATGAGGCAAATCTCTGAGAGGGAGCGATACAAGAACTGAATAAAGGACCTAATGTAGTTATAGGCCTTGTCCTTCTAGTTAGAGTTTTTCTATTGGGGTCTGAAGGGACCTTTAGGCTCGGTTAAAATAAAGTATTGGTCGATACAGGAGGCTGAATGTTGAGAACTTGTCAGTACAGGCTGCAGAGATGAACGCCATGGATGTGTGTGTTTGTGTTTGTGTGTGTGTGTGTGTGTGTGTGTATGAATGATACAGTTCATTTCCCTCTTGATTTGCTCTTAACGTTAATGTCATTTTTAATGTCTGTAAATGTCTTGTAAAATGTCAACATTTTATTACAGTAACTGTATTGTAATCAGTATGTTTTGTTTTTTTTGTCCGGACAGTGATGGAGTGATATCATAGCAAGGTTGTGGTGGCACATTATGATGGGAGAATAATGAGTTACAACATACAAAACAAAACACTAGTTATCCAGTGGACTGAGAAGTGAAATTTAAAATCCTGAACTGTTATGATATCCGGCATCACTGCTCTCCATCCCACATCGCTGCTCTCTGTGGACATCCAAGGCTGATTTTCTCGGATTTCTTTTACATCCTTCTGTCTTGTGTGGTGGATTTCAGTTATGGATTTTTTTCTTTCTTCTCCTTTTCTATTTGTTTTCTGTTTTGTTTGTCATTCCTCCATCTCTGTACAGGCTGCAAAGCTCCAGTGGAGCTTAGATGAGAAGGTAGGGAGCTCCAGAGGCACCAGGGTGAGCAGGCCGTGCGAGTGCGTGTGTTTATGTTGGTGTGCAGTGTATTGCTCAGTGGTTTGACTTCACATGACATTAAATTGCCTTGAATCGATACAAATCAATTTAATTTTTATGGCAAACCGCTGTGCAAGCTGAATTGTGCTCCCTGTTAACTTGGCCCTTACTAACTGTAGCTATAGGTGGAAGAAGTCTCTCAAACACATTTCATGGCACAGCATTTCCTCTTCTTCATGTGATGCCGCCTGTTATGGAACATGACTTGTTTTGAGAGACATTCTACACAATTACTAGTGCTAACAAAATAGCCAACAGCTAACACTTAGGTCTGAACATCAAAATCTGAGCTAATATAGTCTAGATTCTGAGTATGTGTGTGTTCACCTGGGTGAGGTTGTGTGAGTGTAATTCCTTACTTTTAGTTGGTGTTGGATGACAAAACATGGTGGCATACTAATGACTAATTCTGTAATGTCCGTGTGAATTATCTTGCATATCTCATTCTGTCCAACCCAGTTGACATTTCAACCGTAACGAGCTATGCAGTTGTGTTCTGTGGAGAAAGAGGTCTGACCCTGACCAGCAGAAGCATCTCAGCATTCAGATAAAGCTCTCAGTCGATTCTAGCCCCCTTTTTATGTCTCGGTTCAGTTATAAAAAAAAAGGGGACAAATTTGCTCCACGCTCTTCTCTCCAGTGACCGCCGTTTGACCGCCCAATAGCACAAAGCTTTTTCTTCAGCACAAAACTTTTCCTTCATGGTAAGAAGGTAGCATCAGACACACTCCTTGTGTTTGTTTATAAAGAGGAAATGGGGACCTCCCTCGCCCTCATTCTTGTGTCGTTTCCTCAACACAAGCTTACTGTAGAGTCTTGAGCCCAGAGTTTCACCTCAGGACCAATCCTACATTCTGTACTCCTTTTTTTACATTTTACTGTAGGTGATATGGGTCTTTAACCGTTGTTAAATTGTGTCATAGTATTAACAACAAACAAAACAAGCAGTTTCCTTACAGTACAGATTTGTGAGTGACATTTAAACGTGTGTGTTTTAGGAACAAGTGCTGCGTACACGCTAAAGGCCAAGAAAGAAGTCTATCCCGGACCAGATTTTTTTTTCCATCAATCCCTCACTAACTGATTAATGAGCAGAAAGTGAAAAAGACCTGATTACTGCGGTGCACACTTTTTATGCTTTGTTAATTAAACACACACACACACACACACACACACACACACACACACAAGATGGATCCTGGGCCCCATAATATAGCGTTCCAGTGACGATCCATATCTACACAAGATATAGCCTGTGAGGAAAATTATATCAGAGGGAGAAAATAGTTTGCCTGTGCATTTTCCTGCCGCATAGATCAGTGAAATCCTTGCTTGGGAACCTTTTAATTAGGCTGCAGGTCTATCGGAGCTGTGCTATCTGCTTGCTTGCTTCCAGCAGCAGCGTGGAAAGAGCCTCGGTGTAAGTCATCAGCTTGGTTAATCATTGCCCGGGCAGGTTAGCGGTGGGTTTTCCATCTTTCACACTCTGTATAGTTTTCTCTGTTCAGCAAGTGAGCTCCAGATAAGGGGCTGGGATTAAGCAGCCTGGAGACAGATGTGTGTAGCGACTAACCTTCCTAACATAGTAGCGTTTGTTCCCCTCTAGTGAATAAGCCTTTAACCTACATTACCTATGTCTCTTTGGGAAAACCAGCAGGTGCTGTTCACTTAACCTAACCCTCTCAGTCATAATCTTCTGTCTACATACCCCCCCTTCCCACCCCCATTCCTCCATCCTTCCCCTTTTTCCCTGTTTCTTTTCTTTCTCTTTTTTTCTTCATTCACACTCTCCAGGACCTACAGCAGGTGATGGTATCGGGTCCAAATCTCAACGAGACTAGCATCGTATCTGGAGGCTACGGAGGAACAGCAGAGGGCATAATCCCTACCAGCTCTATGAAAGGTAGAGTCTCCTCTCACTCTTTCTCTCACTCACTCACTCACTCCTGTCTGAAGTCTCTTCCCTGATTTCTCAGCCACACTGTCGCTCTCCCGTTTTGACTCTTTCTGTTGACTGTGTGCCATGTCCCTATCCCAGGGGTCATTTAATCAATTTCCTTAGAGGGCAATGAAGTGTTGTTTGATTTGTGGAGCCTCATGTCTTTAGTTTATCCTGCAGGCCATCCATTTGAGATTGCAGGTCGTCATTTTGTGCTGATTCATCACTAGCGTTGGCCTCCATTGTGTGCAAAAAGTGCTTTAGTGGTCCATTTTTCATGATTTTTATGTTCAAATATACTACGGCTCAGGGTAAGAACAAGTGCATTAGCCCTTTCTAGCTGTGTGGACGGAGGGTGGGGGTGTGCGTGATTGGAGTGAGTGAAACTGCGTTGACTTTAAAAACTCCATCTGTTAACACTGTGCTGAATGAGGTGAGGGGTTTTGATGTATTGAATGATTGAGTTAGTAAAAAAGGATAGCTTTTTGAAAATGCAACAACTTTAAACACGCGAAAACCCACAATAATCACCAAATTTGACTGAAATGTCATGCTTAACTTTTTGAAATGGCACTTGGGGAAACGTTGCACCCCAATATAAGAGGAGGAAAAGGTGTCTGTTCTTAGAGGCTGTTGTCAGGCAATGTAGAAACTCCTCACAAAAATCAGAGACGAGCTCTGCATTTTCATCAACCATAGAGTGGTTCAAATTAGGGCTGGGCAATATCGACCAAAAATCATATCTCTGTATTTTTAGGCTGAATGGCGATACACGATATATATCTCGGTATTTTCTACGAAGTGGGCTAAATGTTCAGTTGTAATTAGGGCTGGGCGATATGGACAAAATCAAATATCACAATATTTTTGACCAAATACCTCGATATCGATATTGCGACAATATTGTAGGGATGACTATTGGTGCTTTCACAAAATATTTACACAATGAGATTTTTGATAAATAATCATCAGTAATGTGGATATAATGACTAAGTGGGTAAAGGAAAATTATAGAACAGCTAGAACAGTCTGGTAAGTTCAGAAAATTACATCACTTTACTGTAATGCAGCCTTTAAAACCAGGAAAAGACAACACTTATGCCATATCACGATATTACGATATCCAAAGATGATCCTAAGACGATATCTAGTCTCATATCACAATATCGATATAATATTGATATATTGCCCAGCCCTAGTTCAAATATACTTTAACCGTACTGCAGGACAAAGTGCCAGATATGTCAGTATTCAAAAATATCAAGCAATATTCTGACGTTTTAACTCCGGTAATGGCTAGAATTGCATAGGTCCCATGTGTCAAACACATAAGCTACATTGTGTCTGGTGTCAATGGTTTCTTTGGGATAGATCCACTGAAGGATTAGCATAATTTTCTAGTTCAGTGCATTGGCTTCATCGATGTATCTATTCTCGCCAATTAGAGGGAAATAATGATGCTTAAACTAAAAACAGGTTTATACTTGCTTGTCTTTTTTATATGCATGGAGACAGTTTAATTGTTCAGGAACTTGCCGTGCAAAGGAAGAGCAGCTGCCAATTTTTAACAATACTTTTGAATCTTTATCTCTTTCTCTGTCAGGCCCGGCTGTGCGCTACAACTCTGAGTTTAACAAAAGGATCCCAGTTACAGGAATAGGTGGCTCCTTCGACCTTTCTCATGATTGTTACAGCTCAATATGGAGAGTTGATTTCCAAAATGTGATATAGCCATTTTGGGGGTGCTGTGGTGGGGAGGAGGAATGGAGGATCATTACCCAAAGTTTTGTTAAAATCTAGTGGATCCAGTCTGTAAATATTGTTATCATTTGGTTAATCAAGGACCTTTTTATGTTACCTGCAATCCTTTAAAAAGTACCATTAGTATTTATTTATTTAATCTTAAAAAAACAATGTATGTCTCTCAAGTGGTGGATATCTCATTTTGGAAAGACGCTCTTCATATATTCTGTCAGTCTTTATCCTCTTTTCCCTCCCTGTCTTTAGAGATTTAGCTTGCCAGCTTCTCTGTCCCTTTTTTCCTCATCAAACTTTCTTTTTTTGAGGGGAGAGAAGGGCAGTACGCTTATTTTTGCCTGCTTGGTCTTTTTCTTTGGACGTACTTTTTTTTTCTTTGTCTATCTTTGCGTTTGTTTTCAATATTATTCCTCTGCTCACAGGTTGGCTTCTCTTGGGATTTGGAGCTGCTCCTTTTAATTGGTCTCCACCTTTCTTGTTTTCTGCCAGAATGACTTGCTAAAATAATCTGTGAACTGGTGCAAACAGAAAACGTTGTCTTCATGTTTGTCGCAATGTGTGTATTCAAATCAAGACGTTGTTTATTGACTACGTAGAGAGCTTACTGGGAGGATCTCTGCAGACTTTAGATTCTTCAGAGGACATTTCTGTCTGTTAATCATTTTCATTTCTCATTTTTATTCATTCCATTGATTCAACAAAAGGCTGATAGGTTTTGATTAAAAATCACAGCATTTAGTATGGAGTGCAGCAATTCAGACTGCGCCCTTGTTTGTCTTTACCCATTTGTCTGCATTGTTCACTGATTGTCATGCGCTAAACATTGTCTTTTCATCTTTTTACATGTCTATCTTTGTCCTCCACCTCCCTTTCATCACTCCCTCCTACCCATTCTTGAAGGCTTCCTTTTGTCCTCCATCCTCCTCTCTCTCATTTTGTCATCTCCCTTTTCCATCTTTCTTGCATCTCCCTGCTCTTCTCCCCAATCTTCCTCCTACTCCCCCCTCCTATATTATCATTCCATTTTTGGCGTACATTTTGGCAAATACACCTCTGATTTCTTCATTAATACATGACTGTGTTTTGCCTCAATGGCCGATATTTTGCACCCTAAATAAACAACCATCATTTTAAATCCTGATCCTAACAAATGTATGCCACTATTTGACCAAACCCCAATGTGAATGCCGCTCCCGCACCCTGCCCTAACTCATACCCACCCTAAATCCTTACCCACACCCGCCCTCCCGCCCGCCCGGCCTCTGCCACAGACCTGCGTATGAAGGCCAGGCGAGGTAGTGTTCCCCCCAGCAGCTCTGCCACCCGCCACATAGCAAGCCAATCACATGAATACCAAGGTACTGGGGAGGGAAAGAGGCTGAAGTTGAACGCTGAAACACTGATCCAAAATCATCCCAAGATCAGTGGGTTGTAGATTAGTCCAAGACTCACAGGATTGGTATTTGGGACTGATCCTAAGGCCACCTTAAAAAGACCCTGCTATCTGCGACACTAGGGATGTTTTTCTGGGTATTTCCCATATTTCTTTCATTTCATTCTCTGCATTTTTCTGTCATTTACTCACTCATTATCTCACACTCACTCCTCTGCATGTTATCACAGTGGTTTCAAGGCTAGTGGTGATGGAGATGGGTTAGAAGATGGAAGATAAGTTTCAGAAACCATCCTTAGTTTTGTCTTTATGAAATCTGACTCATTTTGAATACATTTCAAAGTAGTTTAGACATCTTTGCTGGTCTTATTTCTGTTGTATGTCTGTAGAAGTATTTGTTTGCTTGTCTTGTGTTTCTTGGTTACCATGCTCATGTGTTGCTACATCCATGTCCTCCCTCTCAGGTTCCAACATGCACCACAGCAGCAGCAGCTCGTCAATGACGGCAGACGAAGCCAACCGAGGCGTGGCCGTGGAAAAACTCGAATTCATGAAGAAATGGGGTCTCAACACCTACAAGGTACCTGAGGTTATCTTGTGTACCTTGGATAAGCTGCAAAGGAGGGATTAGATGAGTTAAAGAGTTATTTGGCAATTCTGTTTTGGTAAGTGCCACCAGCGCCTAGAGATGTTACGGTGGTTTATGTCTCTGCCTCTGGAATCATCATGCTTCCCACACAAAACCTCCTCTCTTGCATCTCCCCCTCTGCCTTCCTACTAAAAGCTGAAAAAAAAATATTCTGCCCACACTCCTTAAAATATAATCATGTGCTCATATGGTGTATGATCAAGTCGCAGACAGGACTTGCACTGTGCGACTGATTTTCTCGGTGTGCTTTCCTCCTGTGACTTCGGATCTCTCCTCTCTGCTGCCAGTGTACGAAGCAGATGATCTCAGAGCGTTTCGGTCGTGGCTCTCGGACGGTGGACCTGGAGCTGGAGGCCCAGATCGAGGTGCTGAGGGACACGAAGAGGAAGTATGAGAACGTGCTGCGATTGGCCAGAGCGCTGACCAACCACTTCTACAGCATGGTGCAGACACAGCACGCGCTGGGCGACACCTTCGCTGACCTCAGTCAGAAGTCTCCAGAGTTGCGGGTAAGGCCTCAAAATCTGTTTCCTTAGCTTTACCTTTGTGTTAACCCTTAATCATCGATCTAAAGCCCGACATCAGAGTATCGAAAGGTGATTAGGGTGGATTCATTTTATATACACTATATATAGAAGAATTTGAAATGCCAGCTCTGTTGCATTGACTGTAACCCAAAACCCTCTCATTACAATGTGCATGAATGCCTCGCTTGCATTTACAGGATGAGTTTGGCTACAATGCAGAGACTCAGAAGTTGCTGTGTAAGAACGGGGAGACTCTCCTTGGTGCCATTAACTTCTTTGTGTCCAGCATCAACACACTGGTCAACAAGACCATGGAGGACACCCTGATGACGATCAAGATGTATGAGAACGCAAGGTGTGGACATTGGTTATTCTCTCTTTTCATCCAACACATTGGCTGGATACCTGTTTACAGGAGGATTAACAAAGGGATACAGACAAAACTTTTACACAGAAATACTGCTGTCACCGTGCACAAAACACCATCAAATTAAATGACGTCACAAAAATCCTAATCCATAAAGCAGATGTAAAGATGTAAAGACAATAGGCATTACTTTGGCCTAGGATATAGATAAAATTGTGTTTGTTGCTCTTGGCTAGTTAAGGGGAATTTTATATTCAGACTTCATAGTTCATTACTGTAAAACATGAACAAAAGGTTTGAATCCATCTCTACAATGCGACAATGGGCAATTGGTGTTAACATTGAATCCTTCGATGCTGCATATATTAATGGATCTCTCTGGGTCTTTGAAATTCATCTTTTTTTTTCCATCCCTCCTGTTCTCAACAGACTGGAGTTTGATGCCTACCGGTCAGACCTGGAGGAGTTGAGTCTGGGTCCGAGGGACGCAGTAGCCATGGCCCGTATAGACGCCGCCCAGCAACAGTACCAGGTCCATAAGGAGAAGTATGAACGCCTCCGCTCAGACGTCATCATTAAACTCAAGTTCCTGGAGGAGAATAAGGTTAGTAGGAGGAGTAGACCTGCACCTTCATCCTGCTGTGTTTTTTGTCCCCCACCAAAGGGAGGACTATGGATCGGTCTCCGTCTGTTAGTTTGTTCGTTCGTTCGTTCGTTAGTTTGTTAGTCACACTGTAACGATGACTTTGTGCCGCTAGGGGGCAGCATTGACAATGAATGGAGACTCAGTGGTAAAGCAGGTCATACAGTTTAAGTTATCCTACAATGTGGGGAACAATGAATGGGGGAGGTAAAGCAATACAGTTAAAGTTATCATAGGTAACATAACAGTCTACACACGCTACACACTTGGAGACATCAGACTGGGTTGTTGTGTTGAAGTGAGAGTCAATAGAGAATTTTTTGGGCAAACCTCTAACCACAAGACACTGTAGTTATTGTACAGTTGTTGGGCTGTTATACTGTTATTGCACTCATCACTGCACTGCCACTGTGCCGTCAGTGTTGACTACTTATATCATATTACCACTTACCTGCTGTGCAATACCATAGATCACTTATCATTTAGCATTTATATTATTCATAACACTCACGCTCCTGGGGTTGTATGTTATATTGTATATTGTATTATAAATTGTATTGTAGTGTACATTGTGTAATGTACGGATTGTATTTATTGCGTACTGTAGTTCTTATATTTTGTACTGTATTGAGTAAAAACAGGAAATTACAGTGACTACATTTCAAGATATAACTTGTAAGCCTAATTCTGAGGAGAGTAGGCAACAGAAATATATGGTCAATCTGTCCTTTCATTGTCCCATACGAAAATGCTTATACAATTTCACTCATATTTCAAGTACACTCAGCAATCACTGACTGACCCAAGGGTGGAACTACATCACTGGTGGGGGACAACATGTTACTATTTGCTTGTTAATAATACATTTCTACTATCCAGATCCAGTTGATGTCTAAGGCTGTGATCACACCTACAGTCCATAGTTGAAAAGTTTACAATGTTGCCTTTTTGTATTTGGTTCATTTAGGTTCACACTGCTCAATTGCAAGCGAACCAGGGCTTGTAAACAAAAGTCACATGGACTCAAAGTAGCTTGTTTATTTGGCAGTGGTTTGGTAGCCTGTAATCCCGTGAGGTTAGAGATTTTGATGGCGAGGGGGAGTCAAAACAAATCTGATTCCAGTCCATGCAACTTTATCTAAGTATGGTGGACTTGTCTGCATTCTTTGCTGTAATTTACCTTCTCTGCTCTTCATACCAGGTAAGAAACAGCTGAGTATGACCAGGCAAGATTGCAGTTTGCCCTTGGTTCATTTTGTTATGCTAGGCTCTGCAAGCATGAGTAACAAAAAATAAATAAATACATTTTCAGGTGGTTTCAGAGAACAAAGCAACTGCTCCGAACATGCTGGGTGTGAACGCACCGTTAAATGACACTCGTAGAAAGACCTTGCTTTCTTCCTCACTCTTAATACACACAAACCAACTTCCTAAGCTCCCCCGTCTCTCTCCCTCAGGTGAAGGTGATGCATAAGCAGCTCCTCCTCTTCCACAACGCCATCTCGGCGTACTTCGCTGGCAACCAGCAGCAGCTGGAGCAGACGCTGAAGCAGTTCAACATAAAGCTGAGGCCTCCGGGGGCCGACAAGCCCTCCTGGTTAGAGGAGCAGTGAGGGAGGGCCTGCCGGACCCCAGTCTCCTCCTCCTCCACCTCCACCTGTTACCTGTCGAAAACCCCCCACCTTACAGAGGACCACTACAGAGGGAAAAGCATACAGATAACTGGGTGGATGAAGATATGAGATGAGCGTATGGTTTGGACGGGATGGGTGGCAGGATATATTGATGAGTGGGCTAAAGGCAGCAGGAGACCAAGTGGCCAGGATCATGAACAGTCAGGGGGCTTCTAGTGCCTCTCTTCCCCCCTCTGCCCCCCCTCTTTTCACTCGAGTCCTCTCCTTGTCCTTTGTTCCTCGAGTAACTGCTCATCTCTCTCCCTCCCATACTAAACTGTTTGACTTCTCCCCTTTCTTTCCTCAACACTACTTTGCTCTGTGAGTTTGTGTTAGTCACTTTAACAGCCATTACTGTACTCCTCAAGTGCTCCCAAGTGCTCTGAGATTAATTTCTACCCCGCAGCATCTCAACAGAGAGAAAGATGAGAACGGGCAAAACGGTAAAAACCTTTACGACTATAAAAGACTCTCAAACATGACCAACCACCACATCAAAACTCTTCCAAACCTTATCATTCTCCTAGTGTGCCTCCTTATATGTGCTAATGTATTGAATGAACTCGTGGCCTGGAGGAAGAAAGATTAGTTAAAAAAAAAAAAAAAAAAAGCGCTATGATTTCCAACTCTAGACATGAAGAAGGCGGTTCGTACAGTACACTGGAAACGGAATGTCCAGACATTTCAAATCAATGTACATTTCAAATTCAGTACTGTTTCACCTTGAAATAAATATCATATGATTGTTTGTAGTCTGGAACACAAAACGTTGTGTTTAGCCTAGTTTTTGTTTAATTTGAATGTCATCTTTATATTTGCTAAGTTAATCAAATCAATTCTAGACAGCTGTATCTTCTGCTATAGAGCAGAGGAAAATGAATGGGCGATGCGCGCTGGTGTTTTGGGATGTAAGTACTGTAGTACTTTGTCTGTTATAAGAAATGCCGCAGATTTGAAATTGTAACCGAAGTTTTTGAGTTTGACTGGTATATGCAATGACCATTTACAAAACACTGCCACAGCTTCCCAAAGCTATACTGGTTTGGGTCTTTTTTATTTTTATTTTATTTTATTTTATTCACCCAAAGAGACTTGATAAATATGTGTTTAATTGATGATGGCCCTTGCTATAAGTTTGCATGGGCTGTTTTTTAAGGTGACCAAGCAACATCAGTGGTCGGTCTGTCTGTAGACGACTGACGAGGCTTTGAGGAAGAGACAGTTCACCTGAGAAAGTTGAATGAGTCGGTCTGTCATGCTGCAACAAACTTGAATGGATTCACTCCAAATTTTAAACTGTTTAAAGGACTATCTACCTATTGAGAAGGAATACATTACATTTGATTTGTTTTGTTTTAGAAGGAAACTTGTTTTTTCACAGTGAGATACATGTCTTTGTTTTCAATCTGTCTGTGTCTGCTCTAAGTTCACAACTCCAGGTCCCTTTAATTGACATCTAGGATCTCATCATTTCAGTCAGTTCTTAAGCAAAATATATATGCCTATGGTTACCTTTCTTCACACTGAAGATTAGCTATCTAATATGACTAATCCCAATATCTTCTTAACATAAGCTTGTAACTCACAGGAGTTGGAGATTGGGATAACACTAATGATTTATCACTTGTTTATCTACTTAAACAGAAACATTGTCCCAGTATAACCACAGTATAGCCTACAATCACCTATGGTTGACAATGAAGATGAGGTATTACCACAAGATAACGGCATGGTACAATGTATGTAAAATTGTATTTTTTTTAATACATCACTATATATTTATTAGGTTTGTCATGTTAATCTGTTGGAATCAACATGTTGTGCAGTACACTTCAAATTCTGGTTTGCGCAATATTACAGGATTCATGGCTATAATAACACAATAACATGGGTACAATTATAAAGACATTTGATATGAAATCATCTCCTGGGAAAAAAAATGCTTTGGGTAAACCATATCTGTGGTCGATATATTATCAAAAAATGTTTAATTTGTAAACAAACAGACAGAAGGATATTCTTTAACGAGTATGAGTTCAATAAATTAATACCTGCTTCCGACTCGAGGCGGATCCTTGAGTTGTTTCTGTACACTTTACGAAGCAGAGGTTTTGTTTTTTTGCCCGGCGACAAAGCTCTGTGAAGTCAAATGAAGAGTATGCTGATATCCAGTGTAAGGAATGTCATCCTCTACCATGCTGCATTTAACTCATGAGAGCCTCCAGTAATACGAGGGAGCGCTCCATGAGATCACTTAGTGGGTTCGTCCTCCAGCGGCTTGTCTCCTGTGTATTTGCATGGCGGGCAGTGATCCAAAGTATGGGTGTCGGTATATTGTGAATGCAGAGATGCTGTACTGTACTCTTCTTGGCCTTCTGTTTTCGCCAGCTCGCATGGACTGGCATAACGCCATGCTTTCAGTTACTGATTTAAACTTGAGCCTGGCTGGAGCAGAATCCACAACTTGGGCTTTACTGTTAACACCGCACTCTTAATAGCAGTTGTTTGGGGAGGTGGAGTTGTTGAAGTTTTTTGAAAGAAAGCCAATATCAAAAATGGATTCTAAGATTTGTTCCACTTCTGTTGTATGCAATTTTCTGAATCCCAATGTGTCAAATAGGCATATTATATTCTGGCATTTGTTTGGCCTGTTCAGAAGCTAAAATTGCAATTTCCTCACCCAGCTCCAGGTCCGTTTGACCTCCACACAGCAATATTAACAAAATGTGACCCTGCTCTTCCAAACCTGCCCCTCTCTAAAATCCCAACCCCCAACACCACAACAAACTGCCCCAAATGAACGGCTATGGGAATTACTTCTGTAATTAATTTGTGAAACCTACAACATTGATTAGCCTAGTGGGGGGAAAAAAGTGTGGCAAGAATTTAATGTCACTCTTTTTAGATTGTTCCTGACAGAACAGAGATTTATAAAATGAGATTTTATTTGTGTACAATCAATATTTTCTAGGCTGAGCTGGTGTATTGTACTGTATGGATGATTGTACATAATGGTATTTAAGATGATAAAAGATGAAAGTCGTGTGTCATGGATTGATGTGATATTTTGCCTTCATTCCTCACTCAGACCTGAACCCTCCCACCCAACCCCAAGGGAACAAAATTAAAAAGAACACGTTTTCAAATGCTGTGGCTTTATTGTCTTTTTTTTTCTTCTTCCTCTCCTGCACACTAGCTTCATGTGCTTCCATGTCACGTAGACGGACAGGCAACCATCCAGCATAGATTCACCTACATCAAACTGTAAAGTCATTTGAAATTGTCAACAGTGGATGAAGTCAGCTTAATCGGCCGTTATCACTGATAAGATTTCTGTCATATAATCATAAAAGTCTCTAGTTCCATTATCACGGTAACTGTGACCCTCATAAAAGGACTCCAGTTGACATTTCACATGCGCTGTCTGAATTGCCCCTCCATTATTAATGAGGCTCCATTGATGTTAAGTACTACTTGTTCGAACAATTTCACACACCAATCAGGAACTACTGTTTCTCTTGTAGACAAGATTTTTCACCAACCCTGAAGGGAAACACCTACCGGTAATGTGTCTGTAAGTTACTTTTGTACACGTTTAGGGTTTTTCCAGAATACAGAGACAGGTTGTGAATGAGATGTGTATATCCACAAAAGTATCACAGCCTCTTTTCAATAGTCATGTCTAGTAGTCTCGTGTTAGGGAGCAGGGATTTAGGGGGGGGGATTTCTGGAATAGCCTAGAGCTTACCTTTTTAAAATGACTTCAACCTTTGTAAGGTAAAGTTATGGTACATTATAGTAGGCTAAATAGTATGTAAGTTTCTGAAAATGTAATTGTGTTTTGTTTATATTGGTGGTTGTTTGTTGATCACCAACTGCTTTCTGGAATATCACCCTGGAGGTCATAGTTTACCCATCTTTTTATTTACCTTTTTATTTACCAGAGGGCGTTCCCATACCTGGAAGTTGACCTGTATTTGATTGGAGGGGGCGCGACCTGCACCGGTGACTGCTCTCCGCTCCACAGACAACGACACGAACACGAGGTTTGACCGGAGAGACAAGTTGATTTGACAAGTGAACTTTAAAAAGCATACGGTGAGTAAAATTAATCTCTAGCGGAGCTTTGGTGTAAATTAAAACTCCGCTGTACACTTTGATGTGCATGTTGAGTGGTTCGCTTCGTTTAGAGCATCTTTATCCCCGATCTGCGCTGTTCTTTCTGGACGCCAAACCGTATTGAGAAATCTATCAATGTATGCTATATTGCTTATCGGTAAGCGAATTTACCTACTGGAACATGATTGAATACATCTTCTGTATTGGTAGGTCCACCCTTTAATTCGGCATGCAGGTGGTCCAGCAAGCAGCACTTATTACAATATAATCTCAATTTTGTGCAATTGGTTCGCCTGTTAATCCCACAGGCTTCTTCCACGAAAATATGCAGTGTACGGCGGCAGAGCAGTGTGAACAAAGTGTAAAAGTTGAGCGTCTATTGAATTAAAGTGCTGCTTGGTGCATTGTTTGTATGCCGAATATACCAGTGCCTCCTAATAATTCAGTGAAGGTCTTTAGTTATGTTGTTTGAGGTATTAAGCTTAGCTGATAAACAAGAGAGTATCAAGTAGGCAGATAATTGAACGGAGTTTCGTGTATTAGTTTATCCATAGGAGAGAACATCATGTTTGTGTGTGAGGTTAGCAGAATTTAAACAGTGACAGCCATTGACAGTGTATAGGCTAGCATGTCCAAATCACTTTCTGTGCAGCTGAGTGATGTTTGATTGCACAATGTATAACTGCATAGGCTACCTCAATATCTGCGACAATTCAAAAGCAGTTTAATGCCATTCCATAGGTCGTTCAAAAACGTGAAAAGTGTTACCTACTCTGAAAAAATAAAGTACAAAACAAAACAGATTGGGATACTTTAAAACTTTTAGTTTATATATTTTAAAGATGTTGAATGGGAACCTTAAGGGGTTTTCTTTTTGCAAAATTGATAGGCCTGCTTTGCTCAAATCCTACTTATTAATATTACTAATTGTACTCTCCATGAGTTAGACTTCAACTGCAGGCAATACAGCTGTAGGCTGCTCTTACCTGTGCTACAGCATAAAGCCTGTGTGAGAGCACTGTGAAGCAGATCAGCCCTCATGTAAATGTGCCATTTTGCTGATACCAGGCTGTTCCTTGTGTGGTGTGTATGCTGGTATTTGCATGGGATGTTGGCATTTAGAAATTGATTAGTCTGTTTTTCCTTGATGACATATGCTTAATTGGATATACTTTAATCTGGAAATATAAGATATTGAGAAAGCATTATATTTTATACAGGAGTAGACTTGCATTAAAATGACAAATGAGACATTGTGCAGCTAAAACATTGGTCCCACTTTACTAACAGCAGGATGTTGGACATACATTCTGGATCTGGCAAAATGACAACAAATAAAAGGTGAATCAGACTTAATGAGTATCTCATTAGATTTCTGCTGTTTAGAAGCAATTTATTGGCTGCATTCCATTGTTTTGTTTTGTTTTTTTACTTCCTTGAGCTTGTATGTTAATGAGTGATGCAGGCCAACTTCTTATGACAGCCATAAGCAGACAGACAGGAGTGTCAGTGTCTGTTTTGAATGAAAATTCAGTGGTTTGTTTCTTGGGGTCTCTCTGAGGTACTTTCAAGTTGAGAATGTGATCTCTGTATTTGAATGTGCAGAATCAACGTATATCTGACAAATGATTGATTTGTGTTTAATCTGACAGATGATATAAGTTAATAACACTTTGTTTCTGATGTCTCCTCAGATCTGAGTGGCCAACAGCAGGCTAGTTCCTCCTATAGACATTGGATTATAGAGATGCCAATGGAGGGCACGTTGGTTTTAACGCCTGCTCTCCCTCCCACTCCTCCTCGGGACCCTTCTCCTCCTCCAAATGCCCAGGCTGAGGTTTCAGACCACCAAGCTTCTTCTCCTGCGCCTCCCACCATCGGTGCACCTCCTCAACCCCCCGCTCCTCCACCGCCGCCTCCTCCTCCTCCCGCTCCCCCTCCTCCCCCGCCGCCTCCTTTTGCCTCTCGCAACGTCCAGCGGCGCTCCATGAAAAAGGTGAACTGGGACGCCATCCCCAGCCAGTGCGTCCTGGGGAAGTGGAACGTCTGGACGGCTCAGCGGCAGCAGAAGGACCTGGTGCTGGACATCCGGAGCATGGAGGAGCTGTTCAGCCACGTCGACACGCGAGCCTCTCAACGCAGGAGTTGGGCTGTGGGTTCGAAGGGGTTCGAAGGCACGGCCCCCTTTCCCCAGGAGCCGCAGGTAACAAGCTTGGCTTCCATGTGTGCCATGTTTTAAACTTTGGTTAGACAGCAATGGGTGACATGCAGTAAGAGACCTTACTGAACTTTTATGGGCATGTAACCTCAAACGGCCAGGGAAGTAGCCTAATCGCCTCACAAATGGCCCACAAACGGGAACTGATTGGTCTATGGTTCCCATAGAATTTTGTGCATCACTGAGGAAGTGTATCATGAAAACAATAGTTGGTATCATGTTTGCTTCCTCAAAGGTGGTGGAAAATATTACGTTCAGCATGGCCACTGAGCAATTTTATGCTGATTAGCCATTTTAAAAGATGTCTAAATGGTTGTAGACGTCAAGGCTAAAATGAGGCTACATAGACTTTATATGTGAAAGTTTAGTAGAGGTCTGCATCTTAGACTACATCTTCTATATGACAAAACTAAAGCATTATCTTGTATTTATCTGGTGCATAGTTTTTTATATTTACAGCTGTTTATGCATTGTTTTAATATGTAATAATATATTTACTGCTTGGTCTAAAACTGGGCTATACATAGCCAAAAAGATCCTGGGCTACAGTATATGAGAGCTAAAGCGTAGATGTAACGTTGAAATGACATCTAGTGCTCAGTGGGTGGACTTGTTTCGTTGTTCTTATTTGAACAGGGCTGAACATGGGTGGAATTGCATTGTTTTTGATCGGTATCCATGATCAGTAGTTCCTTTCTCTTTAGGTCTCAATCCTCGACTCCAAAAAGAGCATGAATATTGGGATCTTCCTGAAACAATTCAAGAGGTGAGGAAACAGCTGAGGTAAAATCTGCAAAAAAAAGAGAGAGGTGTTGGTGAGAATGTTTAAAGAGAAAAGGAGTGTATGATCGAGTGAAAGAAAAATGCATAACAGGAGATGAGGGGAGAAAAACATGGTAAGAGATAAATAAGATTGTTGGACCATGAAGGAGCATCACAGTGCTAAAAACTAAAGGCACTGTGAGTGGAAAAATTGCAGTGTGTGGCAGTGAGAGCAGCGTACTTCCATGTCAAACACTGAGTCAGTCAGAAATCCGGATGTCAAAGCTCTATCTACTTCCACTGTGTCATTCATCACTAATCCAACATGCCCTTTATCTCAAGGGACCATATTCAAATAAATGAAAATGCCTTTCTTTAAAATGGCACTCAAGAGTGTTTAGTCACAAGATGGGAAACAACACCTTTTGTTTAAAAAAAAGAAATAATCCTGAGTCACTTCATTAATACTTAAACGATAGGAAGACATTATAGCCATGCTGAACTAGTCAGTGAGGCTGAACAGTGAGGATGGAAAGAAAGGAAACACCCTGTGGAAGTTGGGTGCAGCATGTTTGGTGCCAAAACCAGAAGGTTCAGAGGTCCTTTGAGCCTGTGATTTTTTTTGTCAAGGGTGGAAGTAACTAATTACATTTACTCAGTAATTTTACTTGTGCTTAAGTTGTTTTTTACTGAAGTATTGTACTTTTTTAATGGTACATTTTAAATTACATCCATTACAGATTACTCATTTTGTGGCTCTCCATTAGCAGCAGAAACTGGATAATCATAAATTGACAAATTGTGGAGCCGTTCACAGTGAACGGTCAGTCAGCAAAGAAGAGAAGAGTAATCTGGCTTTACTTTGTTTGTGCACTTTATTTTGTAGTTTCCAAATTTTCCACTTTTGCACTCTGTCCTCTCATCCTTTTAGAATCACATGGGTAAGATCACATCTATCAATGTTCTCTTTTCTAAAAAGTTACTTTTACTCTGAGTCCATTTTAAATGAGCTACATAAGTAGATTTTTACACCAGTACTTTTACTTCTACTTTCAGAATTTCAGATCGGGGCTAAAACTTCTCTTTCCTCCACGTTTTTTTTTTTTTTATACTATTTGGTTTCTGAACTGCTGTCCAAACTGTTTCAAGCCACAAGGGTCAGCTGTCCCATTTGCCTATTGTTGTTGAGAAGAAAATAGTGTGTGGAAAATACTTAAAGGTAAATGTAGCTGAGTTGAATAGGGGAGTTTAGGTGTGATTAATGCTCAGAGTGGGTACTGTATATAAGGGGCTGATTTCAGATGCTATAATTCAGTACTGTCCTGGGCCTAATTGAGTAAAACATCTGTGCTCTTACTCTTCCCCTTTTCCTCTAACATCCAAGCCATAATAGAGCCACAACGGATAGTTACATTAGATCCTGTGTACTTGTAAGTGTTTTATAGTATGCAGGTAGGTAGGTAGGTAGCCTCCTCGGCACCGGAGCCAGTTTCTGCTCCTGAACCTTATCTAGATGATGTCACTTTCAGTTCAAGGTTCATTCACCTCGTACTTTGAATATCAAATGCACTTGTCAGTGTGCGTCAACAGCTAAGCGCTTTAATGACGTCTGGTTGTCAGCATAAATGCCTTTCAGTCAAATTCAAATAGAGTGAGCATCTGTGTGTCAGTTGATTAAAGTGAGCTTTATAATGCCATATGAAGCCAGTTTGTTATTGGTGGGATGCTGTAAGAATACTGATTGAAGGCATTTTGTCAGGAGCAGAACATCAAAAGACAAAACAAGGGAAAATATTTTGAGGTTAAACTTGTCTTATAAAGTACTGTGTGTGGACTGAATATCTCAACAGACATTTAGAATATTGATTGCTGTCTTGCCACCATGGTACATGGTATGTACAACATTATGTTGTCATGGTGACATCTGTCTGTGTCTAGCTGTCTGTTTTGTGAACACAATAACTCAAGAACAATACATGATAGAAACCTCATACTTACTCCACAGGTTTTTGGAGCACCTTGCTGCATAAATTTACATATTAACGAGGAAAAACAGATTTTCCAGTTCATATTAACCAGTTCATATTAATACCACCCATGTGTTATGTGAAGACAAGTATGTTGACATAGAAATATTTGCTAAGTAATGTATTAATTAGCTTAATTAATGACCTCATTGACATAACTGTTGATGTTTAATATATCATGGTGATGATGGCGGGACATAAGGCAGCTGACGTGCCTCTTGGTTAGTGTTGTCTTTTGTCTCCCTCTGCAGGCCAGTGGCAGAAATGGTGGAGGACGTTCGTCAGGGGAATTGGCTCCGATTTGGAACGGGCAAACTCAAAGAGCTGTGTAAACTGCTGCCAGAAGACAGTGAGGTAACGACAACTCTTTTGTTCTCATCTGTCCTCTTCATGGGAGAGTGGGCCCCATGTGCAGAAAATGTGCATCATGAGTATTGAATGTCTTGGAATAAGAGCTCTACTTTAAGGCCAGTTTCCCTCCTGAATTTATATTAAGGGATTTAATTCAAAAATACTATGCATCTATTTCAAAGAAAGCATTCAAAAATGCATCATAGATTGTATTTTACAGGTAAAGGTCTTTAAGATGGTTTAGATTCAAAATTTAATCTATATTTCCATAATATGTTACACAATCATTCTTGTTGTTTGCATTCATTCAGGAAGAGTATTTTTTGAATGTTTCATATCTCATTTTAGAGGAAAACATGTTCATGCTCCCTGACCAGTGATCCTAGAGTACTCCTATTCTCTGGACCCTTTTTTATCCAATCTAATCTTGCAATATCTATGAGAGGGACTGATTACAGAAAAACCTCATGTTTGTTGAATCAAACTGTTGCCACTGTACAGGTGAAGCAGCTGCTGTCATTCAGTGGGAACCTCTCCCTGTTACCTGAGGCTGATCGGTTCATGGTGCAGCTGGTCAAAGTGCCAGGGTGAGTCTGAAGAGGTTTTCCAAAACAAAATGTACACTGTTTTAGTTGTCGTTTATGACTCATAATGTTATGAAATGATTGCCCACATGTAAGTAAAACTCAAGGACTATTATTAAAGTTCTTTGAAATCTCAAGACATTTACTGGCAAAAGAGTAATAATTTTGAGGACTGAATCATCTGAATTTTACATATATTGAGCAAGCAAGTATTTGCAATAAAAAACCTTTAGTTGCTACAGTGTTGTCAGCGAAAGGAATGCTAAAATTGATTTCTGTGGGCTAAAATAGTCCTGGTGGGAAACTATTACAAAGTGCCCAATAAGTCCTTTTATAATGGATAGTAAAAGAGTTGAAACGATTGACGACAGCTAATGTAGTAATCGGCAGGTGTGTCAATGTGTCTTGACTTTAGCTACGAGGAATGCCTGAAGACTATGGTGCTGAGGGAGGAATTCTTTCCTCTTATGGAGGAGGTGAAGAACTCTGTTGCTGTGATGACCAAAGCAGCTAATGGTAACACACACACACACACACACACACACCACACAGAACTGCTCACAACCCCTCCTTTGATCTGCCTTTTTCCCCTCACTTCTCATTTTGTCTTGTTTCTTTCTCTCTTTCTTCTCTCCCTCAGAGCTGCTGGACTGTGACGACCTGCACTCAATCATTCTGCTGGTATTGAAAGCCGGGAACTACATGAACGCTGTTGGTATTTTTCCCTCAGAACTATATGGTTTTATTAACTATGCTAATGCATTATTTCTTATGCTTTGAAGCTGCCCGCTATGCTCCAAGAGCCTTTTGACTCTGCGTTTCTTATACTGATAAATCGATTGTTGAAATATTTATTATTCAGGGAGGGTACAGTGGCAATGCCATTGGCTTCAGGATGACCTCTCTGCTCAAGTTGGCAGACACCAAGGCCAACAAGCCTGGCATGAACCTCATGCACTATGTCGCCAAGGTGAGGAGGAGCCATGGGAAGGACAGAAAAGATTTGTGAAATCACAGAAAGCCCTGCTAACTATCCCGCTATGTCTCTTGACAATGACGTAATTGATTTTATTCCCTCTCTCCATCTCATTAACTCACCATTGCTCTCCCTCCTTTGTCTTCCACCCACAGCAAGCTGAGGACATTGGTACTGAGCTGCTGACGTTTCCCAGCCAGCTCAAACACATTGGGATGGCATCTAGGTGGCTATTTTATATTAATTCACACTAGCTTCAAATGTTGCCATCTATTTGAAATTGAATCGGATTAATACAATGAACAATTTTGTGTTGTTTTGGACTATGTTGTGTCAATATATGAATGTTGTTGGTTACCTCTTAGAATTTGCAAAGAGGAGGTCATGACAGAGTTTGAAAGAGAAGTCAAGAAGATCAAGGAAGTGAAATTGTATGCCAGCAGACAACCTGGCTTACTGCAACAGATGGAGACCTTTCTCATGGTGAGGATTTCTCAAGTTGGGTCTGAAAGAGATTGGACCGATCTTATGAGTTTAGGTTGAGCGTTCGAGCAACTTTTCTGTTTTTAATGATTTTCTGTAGGTTGTTAAAGTATGTTATTCCACTGCATAGCAAAAGCACCAACTGAACTTGAGATTACTTTGTGCACTTTTTTGCATTTTTATGTCCCTCTACTTTGCTGAAATGTCATACGCTGTATGTTTTGATCTCCCAGAGGGCTGACGCCAAGCTGGCTGATGTAGAGTCGTCTGTCCAGGAGCTACGCTCTCTGAGCCATGCTGTGGCCGAGTATTTCTGTGAAGATCCAGCTTCCTTCAAACTGGATGAGTGCTGCTCCATCTTCCATTCTTTTTGCAAGAAGTTTGACATAGCAATAAAGGTGAGATTAGAGACAGTATATTTCCAAAGGCATAAATAGTATAGTGTACAGAAGAAACTACATCAGAGAGAATCTGTTGGTGGGGAGGCTGGTCCATAGAGGATCAGGGAGATGATCCTCTCCAATTTGAAGAAATTCGTCCTGCATCTTAAAAAGCCCTGTCCTCAACTTTTTTGAGTCACTTACCTCCACTATATTGTATCTTACTTCCTCTCTTTCTCCTGCTACAGGAAAACCGAGAGCGAGAGGCAGCAGAGCTGAGGCGCAAGCGGAAGGAGAGCTTACGTCTTTCGGCCAAACGCCACTCCACATGGTCCAGCCTGGACCCTAAGCCTGATAAGGAGACCTCTAGCTTGGAGTCAGCCCTACACAGCTTTCTGTCCACAGTTCCAGAGGGTGTTGCCAGGTGCAGGCGGAGTGTGCTGCCCCCAATCGAAGGATCCCCCACTGAGCGCAGTCCCCGGACGGACCGATCGGTAGAAGAACCAGATGTTGGCTCAGGGAGCAGACAGGGGAGAAGCCCAGAGAAGAAGCAACCCAAGCTGCAGAAAGGGGAAGAGCAGATGGCGGCGCTGGAAAAGAAGGAGGAAGCTGAGAAGATGCGTGAGGTGACTCGGAAGGTGCTTCGCTACCAGAGCAGCCAAGGCAGCCTCGGTGGGGACAAAGTCTCAGGAACCCCTCGGCGGCCAGAGAGAGCTGAGGCCACGCCTACTACCCCAAGCACCCCTCGCCCTAGAACCAGGGACTTCATCTTCTTTGGCAGCAATGGGAATCTGGGCTCCCCATGGACTATCCTCAGCCCTCTCACCTGCCCCCGTGGGAACTGCCCCCCACGAAACAGACACCCCTCCAATCGCAGACTCTCCTCCATATCCAGTGGAGATGACCCTGATGATGAAGTCTGGCAGCTGTCCTCCACACCGTCCCACTCCAGTCCCACCACTGCCACTACATCTTACCCTGCCACCGCATGTCCCCGCATGGTCCTGCAAGAGAACGATGGAGGAGGAGGCGATCATCTACCTCATACCCCTTGCCCAGACAGTCCGGCGTCGACATCTGGGGGGTCCGCGTCCCTTCCTGATTGCCCCAGTCAGAGAGCTCCGTCCCAGGGGCCGCTCCTCAGGTCGGTCTCCTTAGATGAAACCGGACGATCTCCAGCATCTGGCTTCTGGCTGGGGGACTTGTTCCAGAGAAGCATATCTCAGAGGACGAGGTCGTACTCCTCGGGGTCTAGGACAGAAACGGTGACAGAAGGAGGAGGTGGAGTTTGTTCAGGTGCGCGAATAAAGGCGGGGAAGCACTTTGAGAGGCAGGTAAGCTCCTCTGGGTTCATGTCCTTCTTCAAACGCATCGGAGGCAGGAGTAGAGCTGCTGATGTGGAAGAACAGAACTTCAGAGGATCCAACACTTAATAAAAGACAATTTTTTGTCTTTTTTTTTTTTTTTTTTTTTTGTTTTAGATTGTGAAAATTTATTGTGCTTTTCTCATGTTTTACCGTTCAGTGGAACCAAGGCAAATGAGGACTTGCTTTGAACTGTGAAGGTTTTGATTTTTGGGGGTCAAACCACATTCAAAAATCTTAAATCTTAAAGCATGTTTCTTGTTTTGTGTGAACAATAAAGGATATCTTTCTACTTTTATCATTTTTCTTTTATATGGACTGTGTATTTAATTTTTAAATATTATCCACTAATTTTCAACTTGAAATATTTAGCTCTGTAGCTGAGCCTCAGCAAGGGTCCCCTGTTTTTACCCTTTATGAAATCCTCTGAAGTCTGACTGGTATTGATGTCTCCTTAGTGACGCTGCTCAGTTTCCCCTGCTTGCTTTCCACTTCATCTATTATTTCTTCTCCTGTCAGTCTGGCTGGAAGGCCATCGCACAGGTAACAGAGAGGTTAGGCTTTACCTTAGGAGGTATTTCTAAAATGTTTTAAATATATGCGCAGAGAAGGAAGCACCTGGCAAGCACCTTTTGTACTGTCCTGTCAAAACGGAGACAAGGAATTTGTTTTAGACCACATATCTACCAATTTACATTTAAAACTGTTAGCTGATGCTCTAATCCAGAAAGACACTTGATGAGTAAGCAGGTAGGGGTTCAGTTTCTTGCTTAAGAACATTTCAACCGGACACATGGCTGTTGACGGACACACACTGGCTGCCTTTCACCTTTTGCTTTCAGGATGATCTCTCTAACCGCTATGACCCCCTGCTGTGTCTATATTCAGCAGTAGGATGAGATTTGGGACCGAGCTGCGTTACCAGGGCAACAATGTTTGTTTACAACCATTCCATTTGGCCGCTCTCACAGTGTAATAATACTCTCTGGAAGAAACTGCTCCACACAGACTCCTTTCTTGCTGCTCTGTCCTGCTCCCCCATCCATCCCTCCCGCTGGCAGCCGCTCAATGGGGACTTTGGCTGACGTCTGCATTTCAAATGATGGGGCAAAATGAATAGAGTGAAAGGAGGAATTTGGGAATGGAGAGTTTTCATGAAGGAACTGAGCTTTCCTGCAGTGGCAGAAGCAGATCATGAAATGGCAATATGGCCAGTGCTGATTCTCTCGTCTAGCTGTGACCATTTCCTTCATACTTTGAGATTTATGTTGCCGATACAAAAGCCCAAAGCAAGGCCTTGTACACAAGCAGAGAGATAATAGTCTGGTGCTTGGAACAGAGTGTTATGTCAGCGGCGACTGACCCGTTTGATGTAAAATGAGAGCGGCGCAGTACAATCAGGCCATTGTGACGGTATGTTGAGTGCTGCTGAGTGCCATCTCATGTGAGTCAACTCCTGAGGACTGGAGGTGACCTGCAGTCCCCACTGAGTCTTACTCTCACCAAGGCTATGCTAATCAACCATGTTCAGAGTGTGTGTGTGTGTGTCTGTCCCAGTGAAAGATGAGAAACAAGCTTGAATAGAGAAAAGGAAGGAGGTAGAGAGGGTGGGGGAAACTTGGACTGAGTGAGAGAAAGGGAGAAGTAAAGTTGTATTGTGAGCAAGCATTTAACCAGAGAAGAGCCTGTGAGAGAGAGAGAGAGGGAGAGAGGGAGGGGAAGCCAATATCTTATCAATGATACTGAGAAAATACAAAGGCGAGTGTATATGAAGAAGAAGGACTGAGGACAAGAGGACTGAAAAGGAGCAGAGAAGCAACACATTTAAGACTGGATGGTGATAATCCTGGATATTAACGTGGGAACTGGCAACAGGATCGAAAAGGTACTAATATTAAACATAATTTCATGAGTGCATGAATATAAATCACCTATAAAATGTTATTTGTCAATCACAAATAAAAACATCACTAAGTAGAAAATATTTCCATGTTTACTATGATTTACTATATTTGGCATCGGAAGCATAAAGCTTAAGCATGGGAGCAAATTGGACAAAGCCACTCTGAAATTCAATTCCCTGCTCTTTAGCAGACAGACAGAAGATCACACTGTTTGGCAACTATGGTGGATGTTTGTGCTGTTAACTTAATCCACCGTAACAGCAATAGGCATTAGTCTGTTTACAAGTGTTGTAATTAGATTTGAGGTTAAAAGGGAACACCGTGAAGAATCCACTCTTGTGATGCAGTGAGATGCATTTTTTTGCATTTCAAATCACATTTTAGGTGTTTAGCCGACACATTTATCCAGAACGGCTTAAAAAGAGTGAGCCGGTTTTCTCAAGTACCCACACTTCGACAAGGGGCACATTGGCTGTTGCAGGGATCAAACCTGTGCCCAATCGGTTATTTGGCAATCTCAGCCGCTCTTCCACCCTAATGCATAACAACTGGTTCTGATGGTCTTCATGCAGAAACAGCTTATATTTTAACATAGTATGTGCACATACTGACACAAATGGTAGAGGGACTGCAGGACTTCACAAATCAAGCCCTCCCTTTAACAGATTACTACACACCAGTGTTATAGTAGTCTGACTTGAGTCCCAGTTTTGATGACTCGTGATTCAATATTGATGGACTCAGACTTGCACACTGAGGACTTGACCTTTAATTTGGGACTCAATCACCTTAGCCACAGGCTACATATGAAAAATTTGTACCTGATCACCTGGTTGGTTAACAATAGGCCTACATATAGGCTGTGAAAGTTGATCTTACAAAACAACTACTGATAGGATGATGTAACATATTGGTGAACGTGTGGTGGATGAGCATGAGAACTATTGAATGATTCAGTGATTTAATTTATTATGGGTAAAAAAATAATCAAACATGTTAAATGACTTGGCATGTTACATTGAACCCAGAGGATGGCACAGAACACTTATTTCCAATGTGGTCCTCATGTATTTCAAAACTTAAAAACAAAAAAAAAAAAAATGTACTTAAATCCACAGGTCTGCAGCCCGACTGCTGTCGAAACCCACCACTTCAGAGTCAGCATTCTCTCTTATAAACTACCTATTAATGTGACCGATGTAATTATAGCCTGTGTGCATTTTAATTGTTTCTAATTACTTACACTACAACTGGGACTCCAGCCATGAGGATTTCTGACTAGCCTACACATGAACTTAGTGATGACCTAACTTGACCACGACACACATAAAGAAAGGATTGACCCCGACGTGATTTGAACACGCAACCTTCTGATCTGGAGTCAGACGCGCTACCGTTGCGCCACGAGGTCGTCTGTCCCGTAAGAAGACATAAATAAAACATCATACTAGGGACACATGCTACTGTTTATTTCATGGGATATTTAGTGGGTCTTCACTGTGTTCACTCTCACTCTTTCTCAGTCTTGACGCTATTACCTAGGTTACCTCATTCATTATAACCCCATAATAACAGCGCCCCTGATCCCTGCCCTCAATTTGGATTTTTGTGGGAAACTTTGTGTGCTCCCTCGTTAACATTTACACACCATTAAGCCTTTCTTTATCAAACAAATACGACAAAAGACTGCGCTGCTGCACCGCTCAGATACAATGTAAAGACATCATAAATGCCTAGAGACGTTACTGCTTTCACCCCGGCGACGAAGTGCGCACTTTGTTTTCAATGTGCGCGAAAAGGTTTGGAAAGATAGCAGCAGTCCTCTGTTTTTGGATTTTAAGTTGTGGGCCTATCACTGATAAAGTATAATAACCTAGTTCTTATTTTGTTCGACACAAGAATGAACCTGAGATCACAGTGCTCCTATAAGATCTTGCCTGCATTATACTGTATAACAAAAGTCTACATGAATTCCTCTATATTAATCACTTTTTGTATCTATTAAGGTTCATTAGGTGTTATTGTCCTCCGTCAGTCACAAGATGGTGCAATAGAGCAGTGGTTGGTTGCTTTCTGATTCACCACTGCCATCCTATTTAACTCACTTCCTGCTTTTACGTCCACACCAGAGCCACCAAGGCCCTCCACAAAATTATATATGGCTGTCCAAAGGCTGATAAGTGAAAAGATAGTCTATTTGGTCTAAAGTAATGCAACTTATAGACAAATGAGTTTGACATAACTAGCTATCACCTATCACTTAATCACCTATTTTGGGATACAGCTCTCCCTTGTTACATCTTTATCCTTTGCCTCCTTTGATCTAAACAGACTGGATTTTTTTTCTGCCAATAGCCTACACTATTTGTGAGGTATTGAACTTAATATGTGGTAATATGCTGGAAGAGAAACTGCCAAAACAAATACACCATCATAGCCAGTATCCTTGTGTGTCCTTACCTGTGTTGTTAGTGTTTGTTATTCAAATGATTGCTCCAGATTCGGCAGGTCTAGCATGTTAATCCCAGCTGTTTTCTGGTTAGGAGACCAGAGGGGCATCTGGAGAATCTAGGACACTTACCTTCATTAGTGACCACCCCGCTCTCCACGCAAAATGGATGGGTAAGTGTGTGTGTGTGTGTGTATGAGAGAGAGAGAGGTATATGCACATGTTCTTTGTGTGAACGTAATACTTCCTGAGGCCTTCATGAGTAAAAATATAAGAAAATATTTTGTTTAACCGTTTAAAAAAATGTTATATCACCATATGGTCATATAGGAAAAATTCCATTATTGTAATAACTTTCTTCAGTAAAAACTCGCCCCCATTTACACTTTCAGCTGATAATTTAACCTGCTTTGTTTTCAGTGAAATATAAAACACAGTCATTTCAATCATGATATCTATTTCAGCTATGTTAAAGACAAAAATGACAAGGGACAACAAGTTGACAAGGGTTCAGCAGCACCTCTGATCAGGATGCACACTGTTGTCTGTCTGCTGTTTTTGAGACGGGATAAACCTCAGAGAGGAGCACCGAACACATTGATTAGTTGGATAACCCCGACACGGTGGATGTATGATAGCGATGCTGTCAATATTGCTGTCTTTCTCATCCAATTGTTTTCATTTCAGAGCTTTCATTTCACCAAAGCCGGATTTCCTTTTTCTCAATCAAAATGTTTGACAAATAATCTGGGTATGTGGACAGAGACAGAGAGAGAGAAGCCAGGAGTTCTGTTTGGATTTTGTAGCAACTGATTAGAAAATTTGATTTAATTTTATTGTCTCCCTTAGACACACATGCATGAACTCACCTCAGTGGGTTCAGAGAGGTCGCACTCCCTGAAATAGTTCAGTTTTTTGCTCAAGGACATGTTGACAGAGATGGATACTGTTTGTGTCACAGGGAATGAAACTTGTGACCTTCTGGCTATGGAGACAATCTCTGACCAATGAGGAACAATCTAACAATTTGTTTGGATTACGGAGCAGTACAGGAGTGTGAAAGGAACAGAAAGAGAAAGGAGTGAGAGAGAGAGAGAGGAGGATGTGATGTCGATTGTCTGTGCTTGGCTCGGTTTAGTCGTTTGGTTAAGTTTATAGAAGCTGGTCTGTCAGGTTCTCACTAGACAAGATGTGTGTGTGTGCCTGTGTGAGTGTGTGTGTCATTTGAGTGTTATTGGACTTTGTCCTACAACGCAAGAAAGGCTCAAGTTTTAAATGAGTCATAATTCCTGTTCTTGCTCTCTTGAAACAGAATAAGAAGTCTAATATATCCAGCTTAGAGAGCCTTTCGCCCCTGCATACACCTTTCTGCTGCAGCAGGCAAAACTCCCCTACTGCATAATACTCAGGCTTCTCTCACCCAACTAATACCCATTTGACCGCATTCACAGGAGTTTAGCTTGATTTGGAAACCCATCTAAGACATGATCTACCACTAAGTTGAAATGCAGCTTTCATGAGTAAGTCACAGGGAGCATACTGTTACCTCTACTATAGTTGAACAGAATGGTAGACATGAAAGAGACATGAAGAGTTTCATTCCAAAATGACACATCGACCATTTGAAAAGAGTGACGCCTACTCTGACAAAATGATAGATGGCACAACATCAAAACATACTTACTCACTCATTTTTTAAAGGACAGAAGGTAAATTAAGTCATTGAAATGATAACACTTTTACAGACTGGATCCTCTTTATTATTTTTTAGAGATTTCAGAGAGAATTACTTTTTCCCAAATCTACTGAAACTCCTCATAATAAATGCATTAGCTGATGCTTTTTGCTGATTTATCCTCTTACAGTGTTTCTCTTACTGTTTCTTGAAAATATGGAACAGGAATATTCTGTCAAAAAATAGTTTGTGAGAATGCTGAGTCACAAGCTTGTCTATATACCTGCAGGGTGTTGTAAACCTACACAGAAACCAGCTAGCATGATCCGCAGGTCAGGGATGAGTGTTGCTGCTGCTGAGAAGCTAACTGGACTGTTTGAGAGAGAGAGAGAGAGAGAGAGAGAGAGAGAGAGAGAGAGAGAGAGAGAGAGAGAGAGAGAGAGCGAGCAGCCATCTGTGTGTTCTGCTGCACTGGATGCAGTCTCCATGGCAACATGGTGCTCCCGCAGCAAAATCCTGGGAAGACGGTCTGGTCCCCACCCCCATGCGCATGCACACAGGCACTCGACACACACTTGCCTATAACACACACACACACACACACACTCACACACACACACACACACCTAAAACACAGACAACACAATCACCTAAGAGCTTATCAAGCCTGCAAGGAGGAGGCAAAGAGAAGAGTACTCATCCTTGTCCACACGCACACACACACACACACACACATACACACACACACACACCTCATGACCATACCGCTGCCTAGTTCACTGCATCTTTTAATGTCCTTCCCTCCCTATTTACTGTTGTATCATCAGATGTTGTATCATCTGTCATCATTCTTTGCCAGTCTCTCACTCTGTCATTCTCTCTCTCTTTCTCTCTTTCTCTCTGTCTCTCCCTCTCTCTCTCTCTCTTTTCATACCACTCCATCAGCTCTCGCACCTCCCTTTCAAATGAGCTCCATATTTGTCACTCCCGCCATCAAATATTAGAATTCCCTGCAGGATTCCTTCATTTATCTCTCTGGTTCCTCCCATCAGTCACCCTGCACCTGTGTGTGTGTGTATGTGTGTGAGTGAGAGAGAGAGAGAGAGAGAGAGAGAGAGAGAGAGACAGAGAGAGAGAGAGAGAGACTGGTTGCCTTTTCTTTTTATCACACAGTAGTAATTGATTGTCTCATAAGAAGCATCACTAATTCTTCGTCTGATAGTTTGGGCTTTTCTCTTTCTCCTTACACACCCAACTAGAGAGAGAGAGCGAGAGAGAGAGAGAGAGAGAGAGAGAGAGAGAGGGAGGGAGAGAGAGAGAGAGAGAGAGCGAGAGAGAGAGAGAGAGAGAGAGAGAGAGGTGGTAAGGGAGAGTGAGGGCAGGAATAATGGAATAATAATAAAAAAAAAACTCTCAGCCTCTTTGTTGCCATCTCCCCTTCACACTGCTCATCTCTTACGCTATTGGACAGTCCAGCCCCCTCCCATTTTCCGCACAGCCAGTGAGCTTGTACAATCTCTCTGTGTCTCTTGCTCGCTAAGAGCCTCTCTCTCTCTCTCCCGCTCTCACACACATACATGCGTTCAATCCAGATCACGATCACACACACACACAAGCACACACACACACACACACACGCCCTATTGCTGCCTGCCTCCCTCTGCCTCCCTGTGTGGGGTGTTTGCTCTCTCGCTTTTGCAATGCCGGGTTTTGAGGATGGATATCTCTCCCTCTGGAGGAGAACTCGCTGAAAACTTCCCTGTACCTCTGTTTCGTCTGTCACAAACCTCACGTAAGTAAATCTCTCTTTCTCCGACACTTCCTCTCATCCTTTGCTCTTTCACGCTATCCCCACTGTGCATCATTCCTTCATCCTCCCCCATATCCGTCCCACACCCCTCACACAAGCCTTTCCTTTCCTCTCCTCTCCTCTCTCCTGTTTCCCCTCCCTTCCCACTGGTGAACGCACACAGCCTATGTTGTCTGTATGCATAATGTTGCTGCAGGCCATTTGCTGGCCTGTGATTGGTTTGCTGTGCAATGTAACCTGAAAATTGTTCTCCATCTCCTGGGCGTATGTCAGACACCTGCTTGTCTGAGGCGAACATGCCTGTGTTTGACAAATGGATGATGGAGAGATGGGGTGTAGTTATCTGTGATGGATAGGTGGTGTGGTTTAATATTCAGACAGGACTGGAGACTGGTGGGCACTCTCATTATAATAAGAATATATGCCATGACACAGTGTGTTCTTGCTCTGTCTCTCAAGAAAGCAATGTGTCATTTCAGAGAAATGAAATAAACTCTTTTTTTTATATTTTGGCTTCTTCACGCTGTACATTTCTGAAGTAAACCCTATTTTTCCGCAGCACTGATGTAGTGGTAAATAAAAAGGTGGGCAAACTATGAGCTCATCGTAAGGCAACCATCCATGATATAAATAAATCAAAAAATCAATATGTTTTTTTTTCCCCGCTTGAAAGACTCCTATCCTATCCTCATATAACATATAGCATCAATTTGATACTACTCACTACAGCGTATACTATGAATTTATGTCTTAAAGATTTATGTCGGCCCCTAAAAACATGTTTCAACTCTATTCCACCAAATAAAAGGTGGGTAAATTTAGTTTAGGTAGGTTTACCCTCCACTACATCTCAGCTCCTCACCAGTTCCACTCTTTGGTCTGATGCTACAATTTACAGTTTGACAATTAAGGATGACTGAGAATAGATCCTCAGACATAAGCTTTAAATACAACTCCAATCAGATAAGACTTTGAGGGAGAACTGTCAGTAGATCAGGTGACTACAGATGAAGTGTGTCTCCTTCTACTTGTATGTGTGTGTGTTTCCAGGTGTGTGTGTTGCTTGTCAAAGAGCAGAAAGTGTGAGAAGTTGAAAAAGGTTGAGAGAGAGAGAGAGAGAGAGAGAGAGAGAGAGAGAGAGAGAGAGAAACCTCTGGTCGCGGTGGGGGATGTGGTATGTGAAGACTGGAATGTCCAGTTGGCATGGGTGGAATGTCACCGGAGTGAGGGAGGGGTGAGAGAGGGGTGAGAGAGGGGAGGGAGGAGTGATATAAACTTAACCTTGGAAACACACAGAATGATTGACTAGTTTCCAGTGTTGTCACTACTTATTACTGGCACTGGGTGACCTTCCACTTTTCGTCTCGTATCTGTCACAGCGAACTCTCTGACTTGTTTCTGTTTATGTGGGGATGTTATCGTTGTTAGCAGGCTGTTGGGATGCTTGAATTGTCCTGATACAATCTCTCTCACACACAGTCTCACACATCCTTGTACTTCTATCCTCATGAGGGCCATCCATTGACTACACCCATTCCCTATTCTCTAACCTTAACAAACCTCACCACTACATGCCTAACCTTAACCCTTACCCTAACCCTAATCTTAATCCTAATTCTAACCTTAACCCTAAAACCAAGTCCTAATTGTAAAATAGCCTCTTGAAGAAGTGATGACGGGCCAAAATGTCCTCGCTCTGAAGGTTTAAAACTCACATTGGTTCTCACAAAGATAGCACGGGAACACACACACATGCACACTATCTCTCTGTCACACACACACACACACACACACTGCATCTCTCCATTTATGAATGAGTGATGTAACTGCTTATCTACTCTGCCCTTCAGACCTCACAGTGGCATTTAGCACTGTGACCAACGACATGACACCAGCACTAACGCTGTTAGTTGTGACTGTTCCCAACCTGTGTGTGTGTGTGTGTGTGTGTGTGTGTGTGTGTGTGTGTGTGTGAAGGTGTGCGTGAAGGTGTGCTCTCTCCATCCTCCATGCAGACTTGATCAGCTCTAAAGGTGATTGTGTTGCCATGGGTAACAGCAACAGAATGTCTCTCCTCCACTCTACATGGTCAGGCGATGTTTGTGCAAATCAGCGTTTTGATAATAAGCCATCAGAGAGGTTCAGGTCTTCATGCCAAACTTGGAGTTTTGCGCAGTAACAAACCCGTACAGTTCGGTTACAATACCCATTGATTCCAAGTTAGTCTTCGTAAAGTCTTTGGGTAAAGTCAAAAACTAGTGTAGTTCCTGTGAGAGATGTGTAACAGCTTCAGCTGGGAACGCTGTAATGACAGGATATTCATTCATTTGGGTTTTTTTTAAAGAGCACTTTTTGGGCATTTTGCCTTTATTAGACAGTTGTAAGTGGAGAGAGACAAGATTGAGAGAGAGAGAGAGAGAAAGAGAGAGAGAGGAATGACATGCGACAAAGGTTCTGGACCAGATTCAAACCCAGAACGTTGCGTTTACATCACCCCCAGTTTATTCAATCTAACCCTCTGCTGGAAAAGCTTTTACTGGCTAATATAATATAATATAGCTTTATTGGCTGGTAAACTCAGATTGCCTTTAATTTGATTGGGGCAGGTGGCTGTGTATGCTGGCTAAACCATGGCCTTGACCCTGAGAAAATGAGTCTGAAACGAAACAAGTGTGCATGTGTCTGTATGTGCTCATGTGTACATGCAAATACAGTATGTACGTGCTGCATAAACATGTGAGTGCATGAGTTTGCTTTGGCTGAGGGCATGTGGTTCTCCAAAAACATATTCAACCATATTTGTTTTCTATTCCTGGGGGAGCGCCATGTGGTAAAAGCTTAGTGGATGAGCTGAGAGATGCAGTCATGTCATGTTGGATATATTTAGACAGATCCCTCAGGGGGTTCAGTAATAGCTGGGACCATATTGTGCCGTTTCTTGAGTATTTTATGTGACATCATCAACTGTATTGCAAAAAAAAAAAAAAAACCTGCATAAAACTTGAAATATTGACATAAAACTCAACAAACAACTTCATGAGAGAAGTTTCATTTGGGGTTTACAATTAAAAACCACAATAAAAACATGACCTAAAAACATAACAAATCATAATAAAATATACAATAAGGACAAACATTAGTGGATAAGAACATACAGCAAGTCACTCTTAAATGCTAAATACAAGTTTCTTATACAGACATAAGACATTACATCATTTCATGTGCAAACACATAATTTTCTCCTTTATTTTAGCTGTCTTTCTTGCTGTACTCTTTCACTTCATTTCTCCCATTAATTAATATCACATATTTCAGAGCAATTCTCATTTCATAGGTAATGACCAGGAAATTCACCAGGGAGACAATTATCTTTCATTTCCCTCTCAGTTTGCAATTCTGACCTTTTTTTTTATTGAAGTTGACTTTTTTTTTTTATTCTAGCTGTATTTCATTATAAACTATGATCCAAAGAAGAAGATATTCACCATAAAAAGTGTCATTGTTTTATGATATAATTAACAAAGCCAACCAATCACAAAAAGACACAGTATTGTCTAGTTTTTATTGTGTAGTCCTGCAGGGCAATGGGAATAGTTCCCTCATTTTTAAAAGTCACTGCTGACAGGAACCCCAATTTTCTCACAATTTTCTCCCCCCATTAAATGGTAGAAATAGTTGACACATATCTACCATTCTTATGCCAATAATGGATACCCACTATACATATATATTGTTTCCCATTTAATTAGTGTTCAGCTTTAGGCCACACCTTTGTTGTAATACACATGCCATTATCTCATTGTCAACACAGTCTGATGGATAATGTTGTGAATATGAAAAGTTTGAAATCACAATTATTTTACCATGAAATAAATTGCACACACATGAAAAACAGCAAACAATGCTGAAAATTGGTGTAATATTATTGAAAACATACTAAGTTTACTGCCATGATAGATTACAATTGTGCAATGCAATTATCAGCTTGTTAGGATTTGGTTATTATGAGGCATATGGGCTAATTAGCAGGCTAGCAAGCTAAGATAGATTCATAATCCAGGAACCCGTGTATGTGCGCTGTAAAACCAGCTATCTTGTTGCTTGCAAGCTAGAAACTGAAATGATTCCCTCTGCTGGGAGAGGGAGACAGATGGAGTGAGTAAGAGAGGGGATGAAGAAACTGTGTTTTGTGCAATATTCTCTTTGAACATACATATAACATCAAAACTGGTGAATATATACATCAAAACTTGGATTATGATCTGTTTATTGCTCATGTTTCTGTTTTACATCTTATTTAAGTGGCAATGCAAATTCTGCTCATTCAGTGTAAAATACATGCAAGAATGAATGTCTGTGTCAAGTGAGCTTGTTTCATATTCATAGGCCAATTCAGACGAGCGAAGAAAGGAGAGAGATAATCTTTTATTCTGCACTCGGCCTGCTGTCCAGATGGGGCTTTGACAATATTAGAGAATGGACATGCTGACTCTGCATCATGAACTCTAAAAAGAGCTTTCTTGTTGCCGGCAAGCTAGCGTCAGCAAGTACAACTAATCTATTTACTGAATGCATATTATTAATTAAATTTGTTGACACAAGAATAATGCCATAGTGGAAACTTGTTCTGAAAACATACTAATTTAAACTAGTCTATTGCCATGATGTTGGTATGATTTGGTTGGCTAATTAGCTGATTAACTAACTCAGGAACCCATGTATGCTTGGTAAAAAGCTTTTTCCATCTATCTATCTATCTATCTATCTATCTATCTATCTATCCATCCATCCATCCATCTTGGTGTATGAATCTCTTAATTGTAAATTTTAAATGTTTTTGGTAGCAGCTGTAGCTGTAAAAGCTGCCTGTGTATGTAGAGATTAGATCTGTATATTAATGTAAGTCCTCACTGGAAATATTACTGTGGCAGCGGTGGAGTCAGTGTATTGTTCTATATACATACAACTGTAGGCTATAGATTAGCTACGCTGGCTGATCTGCTGTAACCATGCAGTGTTGATGTTCTTGGTCACAGTAATCTTTCATCTCACCGCTGCCCAGTCATGTGTTGGTTCATTACTCCCTGAAGCACACACACATCACATGTAGTCCAGGATATATAGGCTACTCGTTGTGTTTGGATGTGTTCATTTGCACTGAATGTGTCTGTTTCTGTGTTAATCCACCGTAAAACAGAATTCATTATGTTATCCCATTGATCTTGGGAAATTCAATCATTACTGTGAACATGAACAACTCTCTCCCAAAGCTAGAAACCAGAGAGTGAGGCTCTGATCTATAGCAGTAAGACAAATAGACTGGCTGATGGCTAGTGCTAGCAAAGTGTTTAGCCAATGATATGTAATTGCAATTATCTAGCTAATTTGAACCTCTGTGGTAAACGTTTCGCCCTGCAGCTATATTGCACACAGACAAAGGCAAATATCACACAGTGCTTTAGAAGTAGAGCTGCAAATTCCACTGTGGCTTTCATTAAAGTAACTTAAAATGTCAAATTCAAGGATACTGCAGCTCAGAATTCACAACTCTCCTACTTTGAGCTCCTGGATAAGTGGCTGGTGAAGCGGTACGTTTCTGAGTGGGAGGCTGGAAACTTCCTACGTATGAGTGATTTTGAAGGCAACTTCAAAAGAGGTCTTGGCACTACTGTGGCTCGCTTCTATTTTTAAGTTTTAGCATAGCAATTTCATAAAAAAAACTGGTACTTATAAAGCCAGCTATGATAAAAAACCACATATGTTTACAAAAGTCATTTAGATTAACTGTGATGTTTTACAGCACTCATAAATCGAATGGCACTCTGGCCTCAAGGTTTCGTTTTTAAACAAACTGAAGCTGTATAACCAATTGAAATCAGCTTTTATTGTGCTAAAAATGAACAATAAAAACACTTCCTCTAACCATGCTGGGGTAGATCGTATTTTCAAAATATGCACAGTAGGGCAAGGGAGAAAATCAATAGAATCAGTATGTGAGACCCTCTACAGTATATAAATACTTCAAGTATGTGTACTGGGCTTTACTTTTTTTGTTGTTTGTGTCTTTAATCTTTTCATTTACATGCTTTTCTGGTTATGATGTCCTGCCTGCATAGCTAGAATGTGTGTATACGCGTGTGTGTTAGTGTGCGTGTTCGTTATATGCTTGCGTGCTCGAGTGTCAGCCATGTGCTAATATGTTGATACAGACGGTTCCTATAACACATTCCTCCCCAGCTTGGCTCAGATGAGGCTGGCTGATAATTTTAGCTGTGCATGATATGTCAGTCGGTCCTGCTGAGGACAGAGGAGAGAGCCGACCGGCCGCTCTGCATCGTTTGTCATCCTCCACATCATCCATTCCCCGAGGAATAGCTCCTATACATGATGAACGCATCTTTTGTGTTCGTATGTGTTAGTCAGCAGACAGGCTTCCCTAGTATGACTTGTCTGAGATATGTTCTGGTTTAGGCCACACTCTTGGTCCATGAATAGAGGTTTGGTTTAGTCCTGCTAAATCCTTTGACCTATCAGCATGACGAACAAATGATGGAATTTCTAATCCCCTTAAGTAAATGATTTTCCACCCTGTTAGGAATCCGCAAGCCGCAACGAGCATCCAAAGTTCTTGGTGGTTTTCCATGATATTTCAAGTTTCTGTTTAGAATGAAGATGGTGATTATAGAGAAAGCAAACTGACCTGTTCTCACACTGAGGCAGGTTGATCCACTGCTTACAGGACCAGAGACAGCAGTGTAAGAGGAGAGAGAGGAAAATAAAATCTCCAGGTCATATTGCATAATTGATGAGTCTCTGACATCTTCCACCCTGTTTGAATTTGGTCTGTGTGTTTTTTGATATGAGGAGCATGTGAGCAAAATGCCCTGTAGTCCTATCCTTCCATTGTGTGTGTGTGTGTGTGTGTGTGTGTTTCCTTGCACTTCTGTCCTTGGATATTTGGCCATTACATAAACTTGTACAGTTGGACAGAATTTCAAGAAGAACCTTATCTTTTTCTAGAGGCAACCAGATGATGTTTACCCACATTGAGGACAAATATCAATTATTTAACATCAAAACTGGTGAAAATATTCACCGTCATGTGCCCAGACAGACATACACACACATAAACACACACATAGACTTTGAAGGCTTAATGTGCCACCACCTTTACCTACCTGAAAAGGCGTTGTGGTCTGGTTATATTATGCCCCGTGACACGAAACTGACTGTTTATGTTAATGTATGTTTAGCTCAGGGCATCTATTCCCTCAGTTATTTAAAGAAACAAATTATTTCTGGATCAGCTCCTCTACCCTGTGGCACATGCTCCTCTTTCACTGAAATAATTCCCTCTGCTGGGAGAGGGAGAGGGAGAGATAGTAAGAGAGAGGATAAAGAAATTGTGCATCATGCAATATTCCCTTTGAATATTTTTAACTTCAAAACTTGGATTAGAATGTGTTTATTTCTTATGTTTATGTTTTACGTTTTTTTTTTTTTTTTTTTTTTTTTTTTTTAAAGTGGCAGTGCAAATTCAGCTCATATTCAGTGTAAAATACATGCAAGAATAATGAATGTCAATTTCAAGTGAGTTCGTTTCATATTCATTCAATTCAGATGAGAGAAGAAAGGAGAGAGATAATCTTTTATTCTGCACTCGGACGACCGCCGGATGGGGCTTTGACAATATTAGAGTATGCACACACACCGACTGTGCATCATGAACTCTGCGAGACGCTGACAGAGCCTGCGTCTTTCTATCAGAGCTGCGCCACGTGTGTCTCTTTCTCAAGGCTCAGCGGGGTTGAGCTGCTGTAATGATATCTTTCCTGATGCCATTCAATGTCTAGAGTCTCTAAATGATGTTTGGGATAGAGTGAATGTGAGGAGGGATAATGGACGGAGGGACGGCGGATTGACTGTGGCGATCACAGGACCATATTGTGGTTTGTGGTTTGTGGTTTGTTTTATGTGACAAGAAAAGCTGAGGGCGTTTGTATGGGGCAGAGGCCTACGTAACCTTCGCACAATTTATACTCACACACCTGCTTTCCCCGAGGCCAACTGTGGCGTGGAGACAGCTGGAACGCTGCCACAGCAGCTGCAAGAAAGCCTCAGTAATTTGTTTCAATCCATCCATCAGTCGGTCAGTTACATATTCAGTATACCTGCACACACAGAAAAATAAAGGTGCCGAAAACGGTTCTTCAGAGTGATGCCATAGAAGAACCATTTCTGTTCAGACCAAGATTCTTTAATTTATGCACTCCTTTGCTTAGACACCTGCATTGTGTTTTTATTTATCTGCTCTTGTATAGCCTCATTTACAATTGCACAATATATAATATGGAGTGGTTTGGATATTTTCCGCATTCATGCCATCACCCACCATCCAATAACTAAGAATTAAAAACCCTTTAATATCAAAAGGTTCTTGAAAGGTTCTTTGTGGAACCAGAAATGGTTCTTCTATGGTATCACTCCAAAGAACAATTTTCAGTTCCAATTCGCATATATGACCTCCCAATAACAAGCATCTTTCTTAAAATAGTGTGTGCACTGTCCCAGTGTATATATGTACACTCTACACATATGGTGTGTCTACATATGTTTTTTTATACAGTAGCTAGTTAACAATCTTTCTTGCTTTTCCCAGTGTTTTATTCTTATGTACTACTTTGGAAAAAACTTTGCATACAACCCACACGCATTGGCAGCCATTCAAAACCATAATGACCCTGAGGCCGTTCCTTACTGTGATTATGGGTGTGACGGTGATGCTCCTGAGTGTTAGCGCTATAGTATGCAGTGTCTCCATGAATGAGCGAGAGTGTGCATGGGCGAATGTAAGATGTGAAATGTGCAGCGGCAGCGCATTGCATAAGTTGGAGTTGGAGAGTCCTGGAGGTTTTTCCC
Source organism: Centroberyx affinis (assembly GCF_046629955.1). NCBI lineage: Eukaryota > Metazoa > Chordata > Actinopteri > Beryciformes > Berycidae > Centroberyx > Centroberyx affinis. Next base: position 183,556 of record NW_027279440.1, read on the forward strand.
GAGTCAACAAGGGACAGGCTGATATTTACAAATGTTTAGCATGTGGATCCTTCTCCCAGCGTTCTCCAGTCATTACTGCGCTGGTCACTTGAGGATCCCGGCACATTCTCAGTGAGTGTGCTGCTCGGGGCACGTGCCTGCCAGTGGTGTGAGGGGGATGAGAACTGATGGCTCTATATATAGAAATATGTATGTGGAGGCTTAAGAAGGAGACCGTGCAAGAGAATGGAGAACGTAACTGCCAAGGCTTGTCCATACCCACCGACTATTAGCTGTTTCACTGAGAAAAAGAGGCGTGTATGTGTGTGTGTGTGTGTTATACTAGCTGAGCAGCTAAGGAGGAAAGGGGGGGCTGGGCTATAGTATGACTCAGATAGAAACAGCTGACTGTGTGTGTGTGTGAGGGGGTTGTCAGACTAAGACAACATCATGGTGGCCCCAGGATCTCAGGACAACGCTCCGTTATACAAGAACCTTCTCCTCACTCATTGTATGTGTGTGTGTGTATGTACAGTATTTATATGTTGTGTTTGTGTTACAGGAAAAAAACACTGAGATTCTTCCTTCCCTCCTCCTCATCACTTCTGTTCTATTACGCTCAATTCCGTTTTCTTCTGTTCTCATCCTCCTCTCGAGTCCTTACCCCCTCCTCCTCTCCATCTTCCTCATCCTCCTTCTCCTCCCCCTCCTCCTCCTCATTCTTCTGAGTTTCCTCGTTCTTTCTTACCAATCACAAGGATTCAGAGCACAGCAGGCGGAGGCAGGAGGCTACTCGATCCTGTAGGGAGAGCAGATAAAACATGAGAATAAGCAAAAATAACAAGGCATCAGGTGTGCAGTGCTGAATATAGGCACATTATTGCCCGCAAGCAAGCGCAGCAGCCCCCTCCACCCCATCAGTCATCCTCTTTACTCATTCTCAGTCTCACAGAAGCTTTCTTGTCACATGTAACATCTTTTCCTATTTGTCACCATGTGTGACTTCCTTGTTTGACGGAGTGAGCAGCCTAGCACCGGGGGCTTCAAAAAATCAAATACAATTTGAGCGGTTATGTGATTCAGTTATGTATTGACTAGAGCAGTGGTTCTCAAACTGGGGTTTGGGGCTCTCCAGGGGTCATGAAATCATTTTGAGAGGGTCACAAGATAATTTATGGGATAGGAAAAAATATATTTCTACCATACAAATTTATAATCGTGTATTTTTTTCTAATTTTTCGCTTTTTTACTTGTGAAATATTTAATAGTTTTCAGCCTCTAGGCCTCCTCTGATAATCAAATGAAATGTCCTGATAAAGGAAAATCATTCTTTGGTTGAATTTGGTTGAACTTCATCACTCTGCATATGCAGCCTGTGGGTTGTGAGTTGGCATTGCTTCATTTTAAGGGGTCACAAGCCAAAAAGTTTGACAACCACTGGACTAGACTATAGATTTCTTCACAAGTTCACTGCCTGAACTGGGTGTTACCTTTCTTGGTGTGAGTTTCTGGGGATCATCATTATTATTATTGTCATTGTTCCCCAAGTAGAAACGCCTCTTGATGCCCCTGGGGCAGAATGGTTTCTGTTGGTTGGAGACGTTGCATAAGGTGCTGAGGTAACCAGGCAGGAACACATGGGCTCCTTGTGCCATGAAACTAGTCCTGAAGTTGCCCTTATTAAAGCAGTAAGGGGACTTTCTGCCTAGAGAACCATACTGATCTCCTAAAAGTCCAACAGGCTATTGACTTCATTTCATAGCTAGAAAAACCTTAAAAACCTAATCAATACACATGCCTAAAGAATGTTATGGTTGCAGCAATACAAAAAAATGTGAAACAGTGCCACAGTGTCGCTGATGATATGTTATTTTCTGGGTGGTATTTTCAGCCGCTCATCCTGTCATTCCTGTCACACCCCCCAACAGCAATCCGGCCTGGGAGTTTAGGATGATGGGATTTTGGAAAGGTGTGTGTGGGTGTGGGGGAAGCAGAGCCGGAAGCGAGGGAGGAGGGATGACCGGAGTCAATCCACACAGATTAACTGTAGACTGACGTTTTTTGACCTGATATCGTCCACTCCCCATCCGGATTAAACTCTGACCACTTCAGAAGGACAGGATTTTTTTAAGGGACAAGATTCAAAATTATCCTGCGAAAAAGAGAATCTTCTTAAACATTTAACTTGAAATTCAAAATGATAATCCGTTTTATTTTCCACCCATTTTTTTTTTTTAATCCTAGCATATGTGTAATTTGATACTATAATGCTGGAAGATGAGGGATATGTTCCAAAGTCTCACTTCAAGTGATTAAGTTTTTTTTTTTTTTTAAAAAGATGACATCATGAATTATATAACTAGGCATGCTCTGAGTTTAGTTTGGCTGCCCTGTGTGTGTGCGTGTGCATCTGCGTGTGTGTGTGTGTGTGTGCATGCATGTGTGTCACTGGATGGCTAAGTGTTGACGTCTTTGTTCATAACTATAACTGGAGGCCAGACGATCCAAGTGTTTTGATGATCATGGTTCGCCCTCAGCTGCTGTTTCTGTTGGTTATTTGGAGCATTGCTGCATGCAAGAACCAAACCTGCTGGTGTCACAATGTTCATTTAGTTTAAAGCATGCATATTTCACAAATGACATGATTTAGCAACTGATAAAGTGCAGTGTATGTTCCTGGAGTCAAGCTTTTTTATCTTTCCAGCCATGATAGTTGGACTTTTCTCTGCTCTTCTTGTCCGTTTGAATCTCTACCTCTCATTCCCTCCAGCCAGCATGAATTGTTGGCCTATGATGCAATCCCTCTTCCCAAGCTAGTTTCAGCTCCCCAGCCAATCAGAGCGCGGCAGGAGGAGGGAGCACGGTCAGTTCATGCTTGTAAACAATACTGACAGTGGGAGGGACTTGCAGAGTGCAGTCCCACCCTCTGTTGTCATCCCTGTTTAGCTGTTCTCAGCGTGTGTTGTGTGTTTGTGTGTGTGCGTCGCATGGAAAGGAAAAGCGAGAAAGGGAAAAGGAAGAAGGAAGGAAGAGGGGCTCGGCAGGACAGAGTGGAAAAAAGGGAGGAGGAACGGGCTGAGTGTGTGTGTATGTGTGTGTGTGTGCGTGTGAGTCAGGGTGTGCGCTGATAGTCAGAAAGGACTCTGTAACGCCAGACTGACTTAAGCCACAGATCTGCCATGGATCCTACTTGACTGATCTACTCAACACGCTACAGCCTCTCCTATTGACAGTAGGTAGTCTTTCTGTCAACTGTGTGTGTGAGTATCTGTGTGTGCGTGTGTGTATGTCTTCATGTACATGCATGCGTGTTGTATACAGTGTCTACCACTCAGCAGTCGTCAGATAGGAGCATGTGGGTTTGTGTGTTTGTTCAAGCCGTCAGCACATATTCATTGGCGCTGGACAGGTGCTTGGCAGTGACAGAAGCAGAGAGGAGGATACCTTTACTTTAATTCCCTGTTGTTGTTAAACTTTATTTCTTCTCTCAGTCTGTCTTTCTCTCCTAACTTTTCCCCCTCCCTCTGTCAGGAGAGCCGAGTTGTCCTCCTGTTGAACTGGGAAGAGGAGGTTTAATTTCCTGTCTTGCCTACCTCGTTTTGTTCCTTCACTTTTTTTTCAGTGTTTGTGTGCGTATTTCTGTGTGTGTGTGTGTGTGTGTGTGTGTGTGTGTGTGTGTGTATTGAGAGATACAGATAGGATCCTCGTATACTGTACAACGAGAGCAGAGTTTCCGCTGCTGAATGATACAATCGGAAAACTGTTATTTTTATTCAATAACGGCTGTAGTAAATAAATGCATTGTGTTTAAGGCCATGGATGTGATCTTGATCTCACACACAGGCTCACACACATACACACAGCACACACACACACACTTACTGAGTTACATATACGATTACTGTAGTTCTGAGAGTTTGGGGAATTAGTCAGGTCTGGGTCAGACTAAGGTCAGCAGCAACAGCACTGCTCTGGTATTTGTATGTTACTGTTTGTATAATGGCGCAGCCAACAGAGTAATGACGTTTTATTTCTGTGGTATTAGTCGACATCTCACTGCGGGACACGTCCTCTCATCTCATACATCATTTGTTGAAGCACTCTGCAGTCCTTGCTGGGCTTGGCAGGTTTCCCACCCCACTAACTTATGACTGCAGAGCCCAAATTCTGATTCTGCACCTCTTCACTCACTTTTTCAATTTGTGACCAAGCTGGTTACCTGTCAGTTACTTGGTCATGGTTGCTAAGAGCATCAAACCTGAGCAACTTAAGTGGGCATGAGAGAAGTTGGGACCTTGTCAAAGCACAGCCATCAGGAAATGTTACAGCCGGGCTCGAAGGTGTTTGTGTGCACATGTGTAAACTTAAAAGTGTATCCACTTGTGTATGGCTGTTGTGTGTGTGTGTCAGGCCGTATATACTGTGAATGTTATGTTCACACGTATTTGATAGTAAAACTGGAATGAACAAAAACTTAATATTCTCAATCAGCCACTGTGGGCTGGATGGAAGTGTTGCTGAAGCAGTTTGTTCTTCCTCTTGTCAGCATGTGTCCGTGTCTCACCATGGACTGTATTTGATTTTTATGTATTCATAAATAAACATTGCAAAACACTAATATCTGAATAGGTACGGTGTCTCGCTGCTTTGGTCATGAAGGAAAACAAATCCTGTTGTGTGAAAAAGTTGTAGAAGTCCCAGGCCTGTCAGCTGAGGTTATACTGTACAGGAAGGTATGATGAGGTTTTTTTTTTTTTTTTCAAGTTTTTTGTTCAACTGCCTTTAATTTTTGGATTTATGATTTTGTTTTGGGGTTTTTTCATCACATTTCTACTACTCTCCTCTCACCCCAGTGTTTTGAGCAGGGACACTCCAATTGGGATTTACTGAGCTGACAGCATTGCCAATGTTTTGAACAAGATACTGAGCTGATACATTTTCATTAATATACAGTATGTTACAGAACTGTTTCTGCAAAAGAAAATCCTTTACATTTATCAAAAGATCTATTTTACTTACTTGTAACACAGTTAACAGTCTGCTTAAGTTAAATAAATGAAATACGATTCTGCACTAATGGTAGTTAAGTAGTAGTTGGAAGGCAATGCAGCAATCTGCTTGCTGGCAGATGATACAGATGATAGGAACAGTTCACATTTTCTACTTCAACAAAATTGGATTTGACTGTAGGCAAATCACCAGTAATTTGACACCAATCAGAGAGAGATCAATCGATTCCTCCCTAGTTTTAAAAAGTAATTTAGTCAAGTATGGTTCACCCCATGCAAAAACTTGTAGACATAACTTACAGTAAACAAATGCACATCAGCCTCCTCACTCTCCAGCGGTCCTATAAGACCTCTTGGTCTTATTTTAGATTCACTGTCATCGCTTCATCACTGCTTGCCTACCCACTAATACATCTGTCTAAATTTAGATAGAGACATCATCACGATATTAGTATGAGCGTGTGCAAGTACAGAAAGACAGAGACAGAGGCAGAGAGGTGTGAGAACTGTACTGAACATTCATACAGTATCACCATGTCAGGACATCTGCTGGTTGATCCTCAAGCTTCATTAAAATCCCAAAGACAACTAGATATTCTTGAAGTTCTCCAGTTTTAAGCATATTGGACAATGTATATTTACACAAAACATAAGCCACGTATCATCACATAATCAATTCCATCAGACATGCTGCTCCTCCCTTACCAGAGTATGGATGTGACATGTCTTTCTCCTGGTGGACAGCTTGAGAAGTGACCTTTACCCTCCCGCTCCAGAGACTCTGTCATAGGATCCGCTTTACAAGACTGGAAAGATACTGCCTGGCTCTCATTCAGTCTACCCTGACGTTTGTGTGTGTGTGTGTGTGTGTGTGTGTGTGTGTGTGTGTGTGTGTGTGTGTGTGTGTGTGTGTGTGAACCTATGTGCATGCATGCGTGTGTGTTGTTGCTGGCAGTGGGCAGCAACTGACAATAGGACAACAGCAGAGAGGGGACATAGAGGATTTAGTGCTATATCAGAGCCAGCAGTGACAGATGTGCAGACAGCGGAGAATCTGGTGGGGAGGATCAGGGTGTGTGTATGTGTGTGTGTGTGTGTGAGTGTGTGTGTGTGCGTGTGTTCTCTGTGTATGCAGGCGAACAGAAATGTGTGCGGGTATAGGCTTGTGTTTGTTTGGAGCACATGCTATACACCTATCGCTGCATTCGTACGAGTGTTGGAGTGCATGTCTGTGTCTGAAACATGAATAATACATGTGTTGACCTACTGAGAATATGTGGCAGGACTGCATTGCTGGAGCCAGATAGCAACACAGAGGCACCATTGGCTTCCACCCAGTATTTATCAAAGTTTAAGCTCCATGTGAGGAGAATTTACACCTCAATGACCAAAAGCAAACAAAAAAAAGAAATTATTTTCTAACAAACAAACAAATGTGTAATTATGCCCTAAATCTTCACCCTAAATTTAATCCAAGCTGCTTTTTTTGCCCAACAAATAATCAGTAGCCAATTGTTGTCTTACTCAAGTCTAACCAAATCTAACCTTTCCAGACCCTGTGCCTCATTCTTACAACGTTTTTTGTTCCTGCCTCTAACCTAACTATATTGCACAAGTTTTCTTATTTCAATTTGCTTTTTTTTCATAGCTTGTTATAAATGATCTACATTCCACAAGCATAATAATGAGGAAATGCTGCAATAGCATTTTTAACATACCAATTAGTTTACCATCTGTGGTACACTAGCACCGATGAATCCAAAAATGTAGTACACTGGAGACTCAGTCAGCACTGCCTTGTGTTGCTAGGCAGAATAAATCCATACCTTGCAGCTGCATTTTCATAATAGATGAGATTGTCACTCTGCTCCGGTCAGCTCACACTGCCTAGTCTCTGAAGCTGAGAGATGACTACTTGAAACACTTTGTGTTTCTTTGCTGTTCCTTACTGACTGGCTCTGTTACATATGCATTGCCATTTCATTTGAAGTGTATCATTGAAAATGTATGCATTTGTATTTGTAGATTTGCAGGTTGAATTAGTACCAGCATGACATAGGGCTGGGCGATAAATTCAATATTATCGTTTATCGTCTTTCAGTGGAATCATATTGTGATGATATGATGATATTTTGATATCGTGACACACATTTCTGCTGTCTGAATTGATGATGACAAGCAAATTTTACTTAAAAACTCTCATAAAATGAAGTATGGTAGGAATATTATTTGAATATTTCTGTTTTGTTTGTCTGTTTTGTTTCACCTAACATTACCATTCGGTTCAATGAGATGAACATTAATTTGATTATTTAACGTGATTTTGCATACATGAACCATATCGTGATATATATTGATATCAAGAAAAATCCTTATGATTATCATGATATTGATTTCAACCATATCGCCCGGCCCTAGCATGAAATATGTTTGTAAATTGAACATATGCTAATTAAAAATGTATTGTACACCAACAAAATGCTGTGTTTTAACAGCCAGCTATTCTATTATTCTATTTTGCGGGTTACGCAAAGGCAGATGTCTTCATCTGCAGGCTATGACTGCACTAGATTAAAGTATGAACCAAACTACAGTTTGGGAGTAGGGAGCCCTGACTGGTGACTGTGGTATATATATAGAGAGAGACAGACAGACAGATAGACAGAAATAGAAGGAGACATCGACACTAGTCAGCTCATCCTGCATTCAGTTGGCATGCGAGAGAAAAAATGCTTTAGATGTCTGTCTTTGAACTGCATGTGTGGGTGTAGTTGTCAGTACAGGTAACACTGAATTAGTGTGTATGCAGGTAAGTAAGTAAGTTTTTGTGTACCTGTGTGGCCAGGAGAGCTGGTTTTAATGCATCATTGTGGGTTTTTCATAAAGGCTCCTCTATAACAGAAGACCAGAGTTACTGTCTGATTACAAAGCCTCTAGTGTCCTGTACGAAAGCTTTGGTGTTAGCTGAGCTGTTAATCAAAAACCAGGCACATGGCCATACTGGTTTGTCTGCATCTACTGCGGGTCTCAAAATACGGTTATGTGCCTTTATTTCACACGGTTCTCTTTCGGCTGCCGTTCGTCTGGTATTATCCAAGAAATAATGCCGTAACAATAGGCACGTTTTTGTGCTAATCAAGGTATTAAACAGCATTGGTAACTTCAGTTCCTGGTACCTGCTGTGGGTATAGTGAGCTGAGCATTAGCAGTTGTGTCAGTTAGAAGGAATAACAATGGGAGAAAAGAGAGTATGGCCTTGCTTTGTTTTTGTTTTTTTCATGAACAACACTTTAAAGACATAGCTGAGTCCAGGTGTAAATATTTGGCAGACGTTGATGTACCTATCTATTTCCCTCTCTCTCTTTGCAGGTTAACTGGAGTTGCGGTCAGTGGCTTTGAATGTCTTCTGCCATGGCAAAGCGAGAGACTGGGAGCACCAGCCCAGTGGTGCGTCAGATAGACAAGCAGTTTCTGGTCTGCAGCATCTGTCTGGATCACTACCACAACCCCAAGGTCCTGCCCTGCCTGCACACCTTCTGTGAGAGGTAACTAACATTTGCTCCTCCTGTTACAACTGACCAAGCTCCTAATTACCCAGCCTTTCCTGACACAAACCCAAGGCTCTGCCCTGCCTGCTCACACACTTTCCAAATGTAACTTTTTCTATAACTATGGCTATAACTAACCAAGGCTGCACAGGCTATAGAGGTACAGCATTGTTTTTGACCTATATCCCTTCTGTCTTTTGCCCCTAATTAATAACAGTTTCCACAGTGCTTCCCTGAACTTTTCTATGAGTGTTACAGCAACAAAACTGCATTTTAACCCCCAAACACAACCACAGAAGTCTTGTCATATTTACATGCCGGCCATTAGAGGAACCTCCTCTATTGCAAATCCCTAACCGCAATTAAACAGTCCAGACTCCAGACTACTCCTCCTCACTGACTCCGCTGGGATAAGTGCATTCCTCAGCGTCAGGGACTGTCAACGACCGCAGTCTGAAAAGAGGTCCTTTGTTGAGAGAGGCGATTGCGATTCCTCAATCTACAGTTCGTCAGAAAGACGACACCCCCTCAGGCGACACTTACTGGGCCTTTTTCGTGAGGAGCCAGGCAGAAGAGGCTTTTGGAAAGCTTCTGGGTCAGGGTGGGAGGATGGAGAATGGAGTGGGGGGGGGTTGCTGCTAGGTGCAGCGAATAAACAGGATTGTGTTTCAAACTGGTTTGTCCTATGATCAAACAAATATTTACTGCATCAAGGCTGTAGTTCAGAATACTCATGCGCAGAGGTTTGGATTAATTCCTTTTTCCATGCTGTGTGGGGGGCATTTGCCCACCGGAGGGCAAGTTTAATCCCCAGTTTTACTGCGTGGCACATTATCCGGAGCCCTGCTGAGGTGAACAGATTTTGTTTGGGGCTATACATGCTGCCAGACAGATGTACTAATATCGGATGGGTAGATGTAGTAGTTGTTGGGTTGAGGTGGCAGACAGAAGTTAGGAAACCCCCACTGAGCCCACTCTCTCTGGTGTAGTGTTGTCGCTCTCGCTGCTCCACTTCTTCTTCTGCTCCCTTTTCCCTCATTTTTGTGATTCTCTCTCATGAAAATTTCTTTCAAACATTTTTTTTCTATCTACATCAACCGTGTTTTACAACACATTTATCCACCCCATACCACAGGCACTCACACCAACTTACTTAATTACTTAATTATGTGCTTACTGCTTATGGACGTCCATCTTAAGGCTGATGTTGTGTCCTTTGATTGGTTAGGGATGAGCCTGCCATGGGTTTTACTATTGTTTCTAATGATGATTCCACAGTAGAAGACTATGCTACAGTTTGTGGCATGTGGTTACTTGTTAGTCTTAGAAGTGATTTTAAGATTTTACTTAACACAGATGGTTCTGACACTAAACTATATCACAGACCTTTTAAGCCCAAACAAACTTCAGCCTGAGGTGAACTGCCTCAGTATGCTTAACTATCTTAACTGATGTTGCAGCCATCAATGTGTCTGATATAGCAACAGTAGATTATCCAGGCTTCAGAGTTGTAGAGTAGTGTTGACAGACAGACTGGCTGGTAGACTCAGACTTTTTTTAATGCTCTTGGTTGTTCTTAAAAACATAAGACTGCAGTTTACCAAAAGCAGATGAGGCTAGGTTGATGGCAAAACTGTATGGTGTCGTCAATTAAAGCATTATAGCATGCTGCCGAAGTAGCACAACTGCTGGACAGCCTTTGGCAGTGTTAACCACAAGACTCATTGAATGTTCACAGAAGAAAAAAACACACAGCATGTGCTGGGTGGCAGCTGGGCTGTGGGCCAGGAGTGCAGTGTAATCTCCATACTGCAGCTGAAATTTTGCTGACTGTGGCCTTGGTTTTGGCTCGAAGGTGTCTGATGTTAAATAGATTCCCTCCAAAGGGCAATTGAACCTGTACACCGTCCTCAGTCTACAGGGGCTTGTGGGAAAGGAGTGTGACTGCTGCCAGGATGAGGCCAGTACCCAACTCTGCTTATGCACATACACACTCACACAAATATAAACACACACATCTGCCTTCCCATAATTATGTGTCTCTTGCATCTCTGTTAGACAGAGCGTCTTGCCAGAGACTCTTTTGCTCAGTGAGAAAGTGCATGCTCGGTCTCCTGGGGCCGTGGGTTGTGTGTGTATTGACTCGGATCGACACTTATTCCCTACTTGTTGTGACAGAAACACAGTTTAGGCACTTTCTATCAATTAGCGTGACAGTGACAACTATCTCACTCTCCTTCTCTCTCTAGAGTGTTGCGGTGAATAGAATATGACTAATAATGACATACTGTACAATGCAAAACAGCTACTTAGTTTCGTTCTCTACATCTTTCTCTCTCTCTCCTCCTCTTCCCGACTCCCTCCCTCCTTCCCTCTAGCTGTCTGCAGAACTACATTCCCCCAGAGTCTCTGACGCTTTCGTGTCCAGTGTGTCGGCAGACGTCCATCCTGCCCGAGAAAGGCGTTTCTGCTCTACAGAACAACTTCTTCATCACCAACCTCATGGAGGTTGGACTCTTTAATACCTTTTCCAGTCAAGTCAGATTCACAGGCTTTTAGCAAACAGGATCGTCAAGTGCTTTACAGAAAACAAAGGACAGGAACACAGATGAAAACAAGAGACAATGAAACAAGGGATAATAATAACAAGTGCATCTGAAAGTCTAAGAAATGGGACAGAGTGTGTGTGTGTGTGTGTGTGTGTGTGTGTGTGTGTGTGTATAGTGTGTGCGTCCATGTGCACCTGAGCAGATCTGCACGCATTTGTGTGAGCGGGCAAAGAGAAAGGAACGTAGACAAAAAGCTAATCTGCTGATCTGAAGCTACACCCCAAATCACACTGAACACAGGTTATCACAGGTTATCATCTGAAAAGTCTTTGGAAACCTGCTCATTTAAATACTTTTTTGAATAAAGTATGATGACATGTGTTTGAGCAGGTCCTTCAGAGAGACCCAGAGTGCTCGCGGCCAGAAGCCTGCAGTGTGTTGGAGTCGGTGAGCGCCGCTGCTGCAGGGAAACCCCTCTGCTGCCCGAACCACGAGGGAAAGGTGGGAATCCCTCATGACTATAGTTTGTTTTTATCTGCTTCTGTTTATGTGACGCTTCCACCTAGTTATTGCCTCACTCAAGCTGGCCTGAACTCTTTGGTTTTAGCGATTAGTGTTAATCAATCAATCAATCAAAATACCAAAATACTTCATTCATCACTCAAGGTGCAATTCAAGGCAGCGAGTTCATAAACAACATGAGACCACAATATACAATCATTCATACACATATAAACAAAAAGAAAACAAGATAAAAAAAATAAAAAAAAAATGTCTAGGTCACTCAAGTCAAGTCCATGTCATTAATATCAAGTCTCAAGTCTAAATGTAAAACACCAAGTCAAGTCAGAACAAATCAAGAGTCCAGTATCAATTTAATATCTTAAAGAAAAAAAAATATCTGGGACTTTTCAATGCAATATGGTTTTAATAGGATATCAGATACAATAAATTGAATCATTCCATACAAATTCAGAAAGCAGAATTTAAATTCAGTCGTCTGGTGGAACAAATCTCATCACTTTCAATCTAAGTAATTTACAGAAACACAGGAGTCATCCAAGTACATGTACAAGTCAAAGTCAAGTCCCCAAGTCACCAGAACCAAAGTCAAGTCAAGTCTCAAGTCTTCTCTTCATGCATCAAGTGAAGTCTCAAGCAATTAAATCTGTGACTTGAGGCTGACTCAAGTCCAAGTCATGTGACTCGAGTCCCCACCTCTGCTACATAATAGGCCTACTATCCAATTCTGTCCAGAGGAATGTGCGAGTGCATTTATCAGTCTACAGTATATGCTGCGTGAGAAGACCTTCCTTCCTCATTTCTTTTACATTTACTGTTAACAAGTCTTATGGCTTCTGGAATAAAAACAAACTTTCTTCTTTTTGTTTGACATGTGGGGCTTCTAAAGCGCATTCATAGTGTTAGAGAAATAACTGAAACCTGCTTACCTACCTGAAAACACAGTGAATGAGCTTTGAGCCGTTTGTCTCCCTCTGCAGGTGATGGAGTTCTACTGCGAGTCGTGTGAGACGGCCATGTGTCTGGACTGTACGGAGGGCGAGCACCGGGAGCACGTGACCGTTCCCCTGCGGGACGTCGTGGAGCAGCACAAAGCGGCCCTGAAGACACAGCTGGACGCCATCCGCGGCAGGTGGGGGGCTCCGTACCTGGGTTGAGCTTTTAGTATTATTTCCTTCACATCGGGTGTTTGAAAGCTTAAGTTTGTCCCAGATAAGGCAGGCGCCGTTTCTGGGGTGGCGTGGATTACTCATGCTGTACTTACGTCGTGAAAAGCACAGTCTTTAGCATAGTGAAGCACACACACTTTTATTTAAGAATACCAGTGTTATGCACAGAGTTATTATATTTTTGGATTTTTAATTTGTTTATATTTGTGTGTAGTTTTCAATTTTTATGTCAATTACAGTTTGGTTTCACTTCATTTTTATTGTGTGTTTAGTAGCTTTGTTTAGTTTTTAGTTTTTACTAATGCTTATTTTAAGTTTGGTTTCAGTTTTTTACAGATGTTTTTTTTTTTTTTTTTTTCAACATACATTGTGTGATACAAACAATAATATTCTAATATTCTTTTTACCCGGCACATAAACAAAAAAGCAAAAACGTAACATATTTTTTTATTTTATTTTAGTTAGTTTATTTTAGTTTTTATTAAGTTTTATAAATAGACACAATAGTTTTAGTTAGATTTTAGTTTTTTGAGAAAGTCTTGTTTTTATTTTAATTTTAGCACCTATATTTTTTGTCTTAGTTTTACTTTCTGATAATAACCTTGGTTATGTATTTGTTTTCTGGACAAAGGAAAATGATTACCAGCACGCAGAATGATGGTTGCATTTCAAATATTGATTACTTGATTATTTTCTCCAAATTGAACAATGTCATGCTATTTCATTTCCCAGGCTGCCCCAGCTGACAGCAGCCATTGAGCTGGTGACGGAGATCTCCCGCCAGCTGACAGAAAGGAAGAACGAGGCGGTGGCAGAGATCACAGGAACCTTTGAGGAGCTGGAGCGGGCGCTGCATCAGCGCAAGACCGCCCTCGTCACCGACCTGGAGAACATCTGCAGCACCAAGCAAAAGGTTAGTGTGTTACATATTATACACTCACACATACATGCGCTCACACACACACACACACACACACACACACACACAAACACACATTCAATCTGCAAGTAGTCAAACAGTACATGACCTGCCACATCTCTCGCATACCTGAGAGGCTCCTTTGATCTTCACTTCTCTCTTAATCCCTCCTCTGCTCCCTCTCTCATCACCTGATCCTCTCCTTCTCTCTGTTTTTCTCATCTGCTCTCTCTCTCTCATCTTCTTCCTTACTTCACTCTCAACCTCTTCCTCTCATCCCCTTTCTCTCCTTGTCTCCCGTTCTTCCTCTCCTTCCACTTTACCTTAACGCAGGTCCTGCAAGCCCAGCTGTCGTCTCTCCTGCAGGGGAAGGAGCACATCCAGAGCAGCTGTAGCTTTACGGAGCAGGCCCTCAGCCACGGCAGCGCTACTGAGGTGAGCTGGCACTGGCAGCTTGTGATTTGTACAAGCAAATGAACAAACCGGTTACAGCACAGAGGGGAGTCAGATATTAAATGTGACGTAGCGTTAAATCGGTACATATCATCTGAAACATTTACCAAAGCACAGGATGTGGTCTCTTGTGCGTTAATCCGAGCTGAGCATCCATACAGAAGCCCAATTCAAATGTTAAAAGGATGATGCACTAATTCATAAATGTTAGTATAGGGGAAAGAGGGCTAAAGGACAATCAGAGCACAATGCACAACATCTTAATCTAAATGTTACAGGCTTGAGTGAACAAACCATACTTTGTGAAATAGTAAAAAAAAAACAAAAAAACACTGTACATGTTTTTGTTATGTAGGTGCTGCTGGTTCAGAAGCAGATGAGTGAGCGGGTAACGGCTCTGGCCCGACACGACTTCCCAGAGAGACCGCACCAGAACGCACATCTGGACTGTCAGGTACTAGCTGCTGTCTGTTCTGCTAAAAAAAAAAAAAAAATGTCTCTGCTTTCTCTTTCGTCATGGGGGTGTTACTAATATTCCCACACACTCACTCAAGTGAGTAAGTCAGAGCTAAACCCAGAACTGAACAACAAGTTTGGCTCCAGGTGAGGTTAGGGGCAAATCTATGCAGAGAAGACATAGTAGTAAGTATAATGTAACATGGAATGTATTATAATGACACTAGAATAACATAATTATTATAGCTTAATGAATTTTTTTTCATAATATGTTGTTTTTCTGTAGTAATCCAGGCATAATTTACTCACTACAGGTAGATCATTGATGTTGTTGCTGGTATATGCAGTAGATGTGATGCTGAACAAACTATCAGGGTTTCTGTGCAGGTCTGGAAAGTCTGGAAAAGTATGAAAAATGAATTTGAAGGTCTTGAAATGTTTGGGCATTACACAGAAAGTCTGGAAAACTATGGAAAACTTTTGCTGCACATATGACTCCCCATTGTATGTAGCCTACTGTCATTTCTTAAATTCTAATATTTCTAGGGGAATAATAATCCTAAAATACACGTGATACTACCAAGACTATTTGACAGCCAAATTGTCCAGCTCCTGTCGACATACATCACATTGATTACCAATCGTAATCATCAGATGTAGTCAAGAAATACAATTTTTGGAGAGAAGCATGGGGTTTTGAAATGGAAAACCTGTCCTGTGTCCTGTCCAGGTGGAGACTGAAGGCCTGCGGCGCTCCATCCAGAACCTGGGCGTCCTGCTCACCACGGCAGCAGTGGGTCACACCTCCGTGGCCACAGGAGAGGGCCTCCGCCACGCAGCGACCGGGCAACACCACAGCATTACTGTGACAACTAAAGACAAAGTACTGCGTTTAAATCATTTCGCTCCACTGACATTTGCTATTGGAAAAATGTGTGTATCGTCAATCACAGGCACTTTAGCCAGCAATTTTACATTTTGCTTTTGTTTTCATTTGGCTTTACTTGTTTGTTGTCAGGGAACTCTGTGGATATTTCAATTTAGTTTTTGCCGTTTCACTCATGTTTTCATTCTGTTTCTCTCTTGTTGTGCTATTGAAAAAAGTCACATATTTTGTAGTGGCCCTGGTCGCCAAGGCAATTAATAAGTATTATTATCATCAAAAGCAAAAATATGAGAAGCTTGTGATGTTAAATTGAAAGAGCTTCCCTAGTGGCTCAAGCACCGTACATATTGGCTGCAATAATACAAATTTCCCCAAAAAAGATTTTGATATATTACAGATTGTGTGTGTGTGTGTGTGTGTGTGTGTGTGTGTATGTGTGTGTGTGTTACATGGTGTGGGTGAAAGCTGTTACGGAGTAGGGAGGTGAGAGGTTGTATTATGCAGAGAGATCTAAAGAATGTGTGCTTAGATTCTATATTAAAAAACTAGTAAAAAATAGCTTCAGCAAATTAGATTCTTAATAAATTCATATTGCAGAACCAAGATTGAAAGTGACAAATAATTTTTATGAAGACATCATTATTTGAAGTTCATAGAGGTTGTGGCCTGTTTTTGTGTTTGCATCCTGACACTCCACCTCTCTGTGCATGGCATTGTATTGAATAGGATTATATTTGTATTTGTGTTGTTCAACAATCTAACATCCAAAATCAATGACCCTCTATCTGTAGGATGGGGAGTTGGTGCGGACAGGAAACGCGGTTTTAAAAGCAGAGATCATGTCCGCAGACGGGAGCCGGGCTGCGGAGGCGGAGGTAACGGACAATAAGAACGGGACGTACGAGGTGGGATACACGGTACGCTCTGAGGGAGAGTACTCCTTCGCCCTGTCACTGTACGGACAGCCCATACGGGGCAGCCCCTTCCGCCTGCGGGCCGTCAAGCCCTCCGATGTGCCGCAGTCTCCGGATGATGTGAAGAGGAGGGTGAAGTCTCCCAGCGGGACGGGGGGCCACATACGGCAGAAGGCGGTGCGACGGCCATCCAGCATGTACAGCACCACCAAGAAGAAGGAGAACCCCATTGAGGATGAGCTCATCTATAGAGTGGGTAAGACAAGATGACCTGTCCGGGACAGAAAGGCCTTATACAGGTCAGACCTGGGTCAAATTTAGTATTTATGCCATTGACAACTTGCCAGATACTATCTAAATCACCTTGATGTGGTAAATCCTACCCACTTAAAGCAGATTAAAACAAATGCTTTTTTTTATCATTGATATTTTATTCAAATTTTATCATCACGTACACATAATAAAGGCACAAAAACAGATGTTAATAATTGTCGTCAAATAGTATTCGACCCTAGGTGTTGTACCAACATGTAAAGTTATGTGTAGAAGATCAAATCTACCATCTACCCACATGTATGGCAGTGACCAAGACAGCCAAACTTTCTCATTCTTAATTATCCTTTAAGGGCAAATATTGTACAGTGTGACTAAGGACAAAATATCAAATGGCTTATGGGGGTTTGGTGTTTATTGAGTGTGTAATTGTCTGCTTGCCAGGTTCCCGAGGCAGAGAGAAAGGGGAGTTCACCAACCTGCAGGGAATCTCAGCCTCCAGTAATGGCAGAGTGGTGGTGGCTGACAGCAACAACCAGTGCATACAGGTGAGAGAGACAGAGAGAGAAAGAGAGAGGAGAAACCTACATGGATATCATTGAATGTGTTTGTGACCACTTAGATCAGGCTGTTCACAAAGAAAAGATTTTTTTTGGTATTGGGATCACGCCGAATTTGTGATCGCTCAATAGACGCTACTTTGATCCATCTCACTGCAGGTATTTTCCAATGACGGGCAGTTCAAGATGCGCTTCGGGGTCAGAGGTCGCTCTCCGGGGCAGCTGCAGAGACCTACGGGTGTAACTGTGGACATGAACGGTGACATTGTGGTGGCCGACTACGACAATCGATGGGTCAGCATCTTCTCCTCGGACGGCAAGTTCAAGGTGAGATCTCAGAGCGATGCATCAGCAAAACAGTGATAAAGAATTTACCTACACTTTTTTTCATTAAATGTCATTGGTTAAGAAAAATCCTGCTTGGATCACTTTTAGCCTCTTTCTTTCTCATGGGAAACAAGCCAAAATATCAGAGGATAGTTAAAAAGCCTATTAAAGGTAAACAAGTTTATAGCATTTAAACAGCGTTATATTTTATTCCCTATTCCCTAAAGACCTGTACGGAAAGCGATTGCTTAACGTCCATGTGAATCCTCATCCCCATTTTTTGAAAGATCTCCAATCTGCTCTCCTCCCTCTCAGAATAAGATTGGCGCGGGCCGGCTGATGGGGCCCAAGGGTGTGGCTGTGGACAGGAATGGACACATCATCGCCGTGGACAACAAGGCCTGCTGCGTCTTCATCTTCCAATCCAACGGGAAGCTTGTGACCAAGTTTGGAGCCAGGGGGACGTCTGACAGACAGTTTGCAGGTGAGGAGGAGAAGAAGGCCTGGATATGAAACATCAGACTTCATCAATACAGACACATGGGGATCGCAAGCAATGCTCTTTTTTTTAGTAAATCAATGAGGCAGCAGTCTGCTTCAGCTTTTAAAGTAAATCCAGCATATTCACTATAACATTTTGTGTTATGACCACCACACATAACACAACATATCATATGGCATACTCCATATATTATGGTGGATTTTCAAAGTCAAATGTTGGCTTAATCGCTTTGCAGCAGAAGAACACCCTGACCGCCCCCAACTGTTTTCTTCTTCGCTTATCCTTTATCTCTGACTACCTATTTTTCTTTCTTTCTGTTCTTCCTCCTGTGTTCCAATTCAGAAAAACTTGGCCCAAACTTAAATAAATCTGGCTCAGTTTTCAGTAAGTATTAAGTATGGCCTTGACACCACCTTAATCCCACAGTGCAGTGCTCTCTGTCTAACCCGACTCCCTGAAAGTGTGTCTGACCTCCCGAAAGCTCAAACTGTTGACAAATTGTTGGATCAAGCTGTGCCTGTGCAACAATGATCAGAGATACGTGTACATGCCGTTGTAATAATCACTGTTATTACAATAACTATTAATATAACATTTTGTCATGTGGATTGTGTTGTATTGTTTGTGTACAATGTTTATGAAAAGATCAGTGATTCCAGTGCCTTGAAACTAACCAATGTTTGTTGTTTGCTATATGATGATCAGTGTGGGGAGCTAGAGAAATCTGATTCAGTTTTTGTGTTAATGAGTGAATCAGTTTTTCAAATCACATAATTAGTTACTTATGAGTTACAGCTACTTACAGTGGTTACTTGTTGGTTCATGTATAATTTTTTCATGTTTTCCATATAATCCAACTCTGATTTTGTGGTGTTGTATTGTGAAAACATGAAAACAAAAAGCGTGACTCAACACATGAAAAGAATGGCATCTTTTGTACCCAAACAAACTACTCTAGGCGACGCTATTTAACCAACTGATTGGACTGGGTTCATTATCACCATAGCTACTGAAATTTGGGTTTAAACAACCCAGTAACAGTAGAGGGAATGCTGCGAGCGACATGAATCATGTCTCAGTTCCAAGTGGAGCAAATACCAGCGCATGCATAAATAACGCTCCCCTCTCTTCTTCCAGGTCCGCACTTTGTTGCAGTGAACAACAAGAATGAAATTGTTGTGACAGATTTCCACAATCACTCTGTGAAGGTAAGACATGCTTTGTGCTGCGATCAAAACAGGGATTATCTGTGAAGCCTGAACAAGCATATTAATATCCTGTTACTATCCATTCAAATAGTAAACCACGTAGCAAATGTATTTGTGTATTATAGTACATGGCAGAAATTTGGACAAATCATGAGTTGTGTTTACTGACTTCCCTGTCCCCAGGTGTACAGTGCAGATGGAGAGTTCCTCTTTAAGTTTGGCTCTCATGGCGAAGGCAACGGCCAGTTCAACGCTCCCACCGGAGTGGCTGTGGACTCCAACGGAAACATCATCGTAGCCGACTGGGGTAACAGCAGAATACAGGTGAGATGAGCCGTATTCACTCTGCTATGAACATGACAATTGACTTGAAAAGTATATTTTTACCAATATCTGTCTATTGAGATGCAATTAAACATAATAAGTATTCAGTGTTGTTAAGATGACATGACTTGGAATACAAATAAATAACAGTTAAAGTATCAATAACTTTCAAACCTAATGAAATTGGTCATGATTTTTAGCAGTTTTAGGATATGTGTGAGATTATGTACATAATATCGTCAGTTTTGTTTTTCAGCAAAGTGTCAATTTATGGATGAAGTTATATTAAAGTTATATAAAAAAAAAAAGTGAAAAAAAATCTGCCTGTGTGTGGAAAAAGGTGCTTGTATTTTCTCATTGGCGAATGCTTGGTCTTACTTTTTTGTTGTTGTTCCAATCAGTTTTTTACACTGTTCCCTGTGGCTTTGTTCATTTATTCAGTCTTCAAATCAACTTTACCACAGCATTTGTGAAACCGTTTCTATTAGTAACTTCCAACACCAGAGGTTGCACAGTAAACTCTCCTCATCCAAGTCGCAGCAACCTGAAACTTCAGTATCTTGAGTGTTTTCTATCTGCTAGCACTAGAATCTGTTTGAAACAGCTGCAGCATGACGGTGAAAGCCATAAGCTTTGTGTTTTTGTCTTTCAGGTGTTTGACAGCACCGGCTCCTTCCTATCGTACATCAACACGTCAGCGGACCCACTGTACGGCCCCCAGGGCCTCGCCCTCACCTCAGATGGACATGTGGCTGTGGCCGATTCTGGCAACCACTGCTTCAAGGTTTACCGCTACCTGCAGTAGGCCGAGGGAGACGTCTCCATGACGACCTGATCATACATGTTAACGTCACATACTACCAGTGGACATAGAGCTGAAACGTGTCCGCCTCCTTTTTTTTTTCAGTGGCCGTGGTTCCAGAAGTAAATTCCCCATTCATTTCAGAAAATTCTGCTTGAGTGCTAGTTTTAAGCTTACAACTGAACCAACCAGCTACAAAATCAATCATGAGCTTATTACAATAGATTCAGAAAAAAATATCTCTATGAAAAACAAAAAAAAGGCAAAGATAAAAGACTGTAAATAATGTTTTTTAAGAGGGAATGAACTACTCATTCCAAACAGCCTTGAGAGTGATTCCCTTTCCCACATTTTCACCAGTGTTACTAAATAATATTCTAATATAATATAAAAATATTCTGTGATTACTGACTTGTAATAGCTTTCTTTTCCTCATCCCTAAAAAAAAGACATCACGTCTGACAGCAAAACCATAGTGGAGCAGCAGCAATCACTGATACAGGTTGCTAGCCAACTAACATCACCTCACTGTCATCAGCAACTTTGGAGTGGGCAGCGTTTCTATGGTAACAGCAACCTCTCTGATTGATGGGAACTCTCTAAAGCTTGTGGGTAGTGTAGTATTTCACAAGGAACTCAGGAATAAAACACTTAGAAGCATACAGTATATAGTCTTTTCACAATCTGGCAGCTCATGGTAAGTCGACCTTACACTGTCAAAACATTAGAGGGAATAATCAAATTCCCAATGGGAAAAATTAATGGGAAATTTACTTCCGGAGCGGGACGTTTCAGCTCTATTGCTGATCAGTGTGACATCACCAGTAGACAGCCTGACAGTCTAAAGTTGGTGATACACTCTGCAGTTTTTTTGGGCAATGTAGATGGGCAACACTCCCAGCAACAGGCAAACAAAGTGAGACACACAATCAGAAATGTACTCACTGCTTCCTGGTGAGAGGACGTTGCTTTGTGATTGAAGTAACAAAACTCTTTGAACACTGTTGCCCATCAGTGTGCCCCAAGAAATTACCTTGTGTACCGCTGCCTTATACCATTTCTTATCATTAAACACAACAGAACACAAGCAGACAGGAATGTGTTGTTTCAAAGGAATTGTTGCTTATCCTCATCCTGCACCTTATCACTCTGCCGAGATCCCCACACGTAAATATCGGTTTCTTTGATGTTGTTGGGTTTCTTCCTCATTCCGGTCAATCATAAGATGAGTTGACCTAGGGCAAGGTTGGAAATAAAGGCTTTATCCTGTTTTTTGTTTTGTTTGTTTTGTTTTTGTGAATACCCAAAGACAAGCATCAAGAAGCACAACAGTTCTGTTTCAGCACCGCAGGTTATGCTGTTCGGAAGGTTTTTGAACATAACATCTGAACTAGCATCACATCAACATTAACTCTCGGCCCAGTCCCTTTCTCTTCTGTTATCCAAAGCAAACATCTTGGGTCCGACCCCACTATTACTTGCACTTTTGTGTATTCATATCTACAACCTTATGTAGTTGTACATATGCATATTT
Source organism: Centroberyx affinis (assembly GCF_046629955.1). Classification (NCBI taxonomy): domain Eukaryota; kingdom Metazoa; phylum Chordata; class Actinopteri; order Beryciformes; family Berycidae; genus Centroberyx; species Centroberyx affinis. Next base: position 205,490 of record NW_027279440.1, read on the forward strand.
AAGTGTACATACAGATTCGGTGTCCATGTTATTTCACTGCATACTTATTATTCCAGCACTTAAACAGAATCGAGGATTTTAACACTGGAGTGTATACCGATACAGTAGGAGGTCATGCCAAGTAGTAGCCAACTGTATGACTTGCAAACATCAATAGCACAAAGTTGTATACACATTATTTGCTGTATTTTAATTTTTTTTTTCAAAGGACTTAATTTATTTTTGATTTTCTTTTCTACATAATTTCTTCTACAAATTATTTTTCTAATTGGTGCATTTGAACTGTCTCCTCTCTCTTTGCCAAACTCCATTGTACATAGGCCTTGTAACTTGTAGCACTGAAAACTGAAACTTCTCTTTTGCCTCTTCCCAATGAGCTCACATTAAGATAAACAGTAACTTTTCCTTCTGCCAAAATGTATTGTTGTAAGTTGTCGTTGAACATTGCACAAAACACAAAGATTATAAGAGTTATATAGTTTGCAAGAGTAATATATGCCTCTGTGTATAGTTATCATTTATCATAATCTGAAAGTGTACTGTATATTACAATCATATTGTTCTTGTTGTAGCTGACAAGCACCTTTATCATGGATTTTCCAGTATTTGTATTCATTTGTTTGGTAGCTTAAGGTTTTCTCAACAACACCAGCTAACAGGCAGTGACACGGAAAGTTTTTTCCTCTGCGTTTTATGAATAAACTTTCTGTCCCTGATAGTGGAATGGTAACTCACATTGTTTATTTGCATAGTTATGTCTGCGTTTCCCATTTTGTGGGAAAAGTCTCAGTAATAACAGATTTGTTTATTTCCCTCCTCCATAAATATAACTCCCACCGATTCAAAGCTGTGTTAATATGGTTTTATTTTCTCTCACCTGTAACTGTCCCTGACTTACCCATGTACCTTATGTGTGGAGTAAAGGAAGCACATATAAAGGAAATAATGTATCAGCCATCCTGTGTACTGTATCTAACGAGGTCAGACTTACAATAAGTAATCACTACATTTAATGTAATCATGGCAAAGGTATGATTGTAAATATTAAAGAATGACACTATGACTTGTTGTCCAAATGGTTTGTTTTGTTTAACAAGACTTCAACTAATCCTTCATTAATTCATTCTTTTAAACCAGTCAGGTGAGTCATATTTTCACTTGCAATGACAGACTGACATTACTTCAGATGTTGCTGCACAAAGTCACTTTAACACTCATGATGATTGTCCTTTCTTCATGATTATGCTGAACTGACTGTGTGAGCTGATGAGGAGGATCCCAGAGTTGCCATGGATACCAAGTTGCCCCCTCCACTCTCCTGCAGCACCAGGCACCCAGTCGTGTGTCTTATCATTAAAACAGTTTGACTCATCCTAATGGGTAGAGACACCATTTTACATTGACATTTACTTTTTTACATAGAGAGTTTAGAGAAGCAAACTTGAGACTGAAATGTCAACAGCTTGATCGCTAAAAACAGCTGGGAAAATGGTTAGAGAAAGCAAACAAATAACATTCTCCGTTTAATAATATAGTTGAAGGAATTGCTGGCCATGAAAAAACCCAGGCAGGAGGAGGAGAACGAGAGAAGGCTGTTTTCTCAGCTCCTCCCCGAGTCACTGAGGGACAGAATATTCTGGCAGTATCCAACCTGGATCAGCAGCACCAAGCTGTTTCAGAAGTTTTTCACGAGGATGGCGGACTAGAATAGAGATGGAGAAGAGATGGAGACAACAAACAGAAAGCCCTCTAACCCTGGACTGCAGCCCGGCCGCCTTCAGGAGATATTTCCTTGGCAGTTCTGTTGGGTTTAGTGTAAGCTTTGGTTGAAAACGAAGGAGAACGCCCACACCAGGAGCTGAAAGGTGACACTGCAAACCTACTTATTATGACTTGGGACCCCCTCCTGACCTGAACTCAACCAGATGGAGGAAACCCTCCAAGTCTACTTCAACAACAGCAGGTTCACCTCCACAAACCAATGTCTCAGTGAAAGCTTTAGTTCTGGAGGGCTTGGCTGGAGGCAGTAAACCTTCCTCACATAAACAGAAATGAGCAAAGGAAGAAGTTCGGATTTGTGTATCAACTGTGGAGCAGATTCTGTCTCAGATATTCAGGGGCCAAAATAAAACCTTCCAACGCCCACTGCACATGCTAAACTGTGATTCTGAGTAGGAAATGGTGGAACAAGTTGCTCTTGCTGCTGAAAGAGGCAGCAAAACACCAGAACAACTGTCTTCCTGGAGACCATAGAGAGGCTCCTGAGAGGCTCATTTTAATTCAAAGCATCCTATCTCTCACATGACTGACTTACAGACATTTACTTAATTTCCAAAATGGATCTATTGAATTTTATAATCAACCTCTTAAAACATAGCTTAATGGTTTACAAGAAGCACATAACTGAAGCAGTGAAACTTTAATAAGCATTTATACTGTCTTCTCACACTACTGTGTGAAAAGCATGTAAAAACACAGAGCACAGCCATCAGTATGTTTGATAGTGATAAAACCAATATGCCAACCAACCAGCAATATGCTTTTTTAAGGAATCATCACTGCCAAATGGCAATACTGAAACTGCAATGCAAACAATATGCAAATTGGAGTCTGTAAATTGGAATACATTTTCTTTACTCAATATTGCATGAAGTTTTAAGTTATCCAAAAGTTAATTCAGAGTATTTCAGTGGATTATGTTAGCGATGACAATTTTATGCAAGTAAATCAATAAATTCACAAGTTCACCTCTTGCTGCTGAAAGAGGCAGAAAAACACCAACAATAATTTTTAAAAGTGAACTTCCCGCCCCTCTGTGTCCAGAACACATAATATACATACTGTACATGCAACAAAATATTTCAATGAATTTTGACTGAGGCCTGCTGCTAACACAAATTGGGTTTTGGGTTTTAATGCATTTTTATGTAAGGGACACAAATTAAATTGCAGATAAGAGATTTTGGGAATGAGTCCTATTTACAGTCCAAATATATTTTACTAGCAAGTTAACATGGTTACTTTATAATAAGAAGGGTAATAATGATATTTTGGGAAACAAGTACAGTAAGTGGATAGTAGTGGCTTTAAAGGAAAAAAATCAACCCAAGACACTTTTTTCTTTTTGTGTCTTTGTCAAGTCTAACTAACATACTAAGCACATCCAAAGGACCATAAACAGATTGATTCTCGATTTTAAGTTACTACCAGGGAATGAAATCAAGCAATAAGCAATATTTACAAATACGAAATCAAGCACATTATATGAGACAAAACATTTATTAACAAATACTCAAAGCTAAAGAGCACATGGTTCTACAATGCTACCATCTGAGTAGCTTACACCCCTGAAAATAAATTGATGCCACCTAGAAAATTGAAAAAGGAACCATTTTAGATTGACTCTAGGAATGGCTATTCTCAATTATTTTCAAAGATCATGCTCTTGAATGTTTTTCTTCTGTACTTCTAAATGATTTCATTTGAAAAACCGTCACTGTACAACCCTGTAGGATAGCAAATATTGCATTTGTAGGTCCAAAACTGCACTGTGTGAAATTGCCGTGAAACATAAGCAAAAATCAAAATTCTTCTTATGGTTATGATCAAACTTGGAAAATGTTAATATTCTAAGATTACAACAAAAAGAAATAGCGATTATAGTCATTGTCAACAACTGTATGTATTTATACATTCAAAAAGAAACAAAATAGCATTAAAAACAAAAACATAAAATTAACAGTTGGCCCAGTATCTTAACACTGAAAAGCACTGGGCATGGCTGATGGACCTCAAATCGTCAGGACCATCTTGCAGTACTGAAAGCAAATCATTAGCAAGCAAAAAGTAACCTTAATCAATATTAAATGAATTTGGTTAAGAAAATAATAAATATGATTTGTAAATAAATGTAAATATATAATAAAACTCCATATGTTCTTGAGGTGAGACTTGCAGCCCACCAAGCTGTCGGCTGTGAATCCTACCCGTTGTTAATTGAATGCCATTAGCATTGAACCAGATCCAGATCCAGAACCAGATCCACGATTCACCCATTAAGGATTTAAGAATGCACCCATCAACTGGCAACATATCTAGGTACACAGTTATATAGTTTCATGATTTGAGATGTCTGAGATCTCTTTGATTTGAGATAAACAGTTTGCTTCAATCAGAAAGATTCTCAAGATATCTGTAACAAACCAGACAAAATGACATGACAGTATCTTCAGTACACTCGTCACAAAAATAAGCCACAAAATGACTTCTTAGGCCAATAGGCCTGTACAGGGGCATCTGTAACAACACAGAAAAAACACAGCATCTACAATGTGCCAGACAAAAAAAAACATTAATGTAATAATGATTAAAAAGAGGCTATTAATATAAGTATCTGTACAAACAGACAACATACGATGTCCACACCACAAGCAACTTTAGCTATTAGTTACTGGAAGTCCAATCGTTATCTGAGAGCTGAAACCCAGGACAAGTTGACCGATTCTAGTCGACTGATTCTGACAACTGTCAGCACTGACAGCCTGTTTGTCAGTGTAGAACAGTTGGGAGAGTCTTAACTTTCAGAAAACCTTGCCCTCAGCAGCTAATCATGTGATAACTGTGTCATATGTCCTTGCAATGTTGCCCATCACTGCAATAACATTGGCACTGCCTAGCAATAGCCGATATGGGTTAACATACAGTAGTATGGCATTGTGGTTGTTAATGTGAAAGAAGCTGTTTATGCTCTAATCAACAAGAGCATCAGAGGCATCTGCATCCCTGCACACACAGTGATATAGACAGCAAAGCACCTCTCCAATCCCCAGCCACAGTCAGGGGGAATAAACCTACAGTGTGTGTCTACGTTAAAAAGAACCAGTTTTAACATTTTCAGGTTCAAAATGTAAGAGAGAAATGAATCTCTTCATTATAACCAAAGTGTGGTGAGACACTTATTATTACTCAGTGTAACATTTTCTCTTTGTCAACACCGGCAAGAGCAACAGCCAACTACTCAAATACATAAGCTCTCAAAGGTAATATCACCCTGGAACTCCTGCCTGGTCTATGGGATAAAACTTTGCTGACAGCAAATGTGGAAACACTGGTGAACATCAGTCCACACCGGTAAGCCTCTCTTAGACAACCAAACATAAACACTCCCTCTCAATAATAGTGGCATATCTGCAGCCTGCTCCCTGGATCATTCTTCCCTGGGCTGAAGAAAGGGCAGACGGGCTCGACGAAGCAGGTGTCGAACATGTACAGCTTCTTCATGGTGACGGCATCATAGAAACTAAGTCGTCCGTTGTCGTAGTCCAGGTACACGCCGACCCGGGGGGAGTTCCAGTAGTCGGCGACGGGGATGCGCCCGTCCTCCCCGTTGGCGTACAGCCGGTCCTGCAGGCAAAGGCTCCAGTATCCCGCGGAGGGAGTGAGGCTGACGAAGCCCTTCCTGTTGCTGTACTCTGTGGTGACTCCCAGGTACCAGACCCCTTTGTCCTTCACATCCACCTCCCAGTAGTGCTGTCCGCTGGCGTACTGAGCTGTGGCCAGAACCCCGCAGAAGCGGGTGAAACGGGCCGGCAGGTCCGGCTCGTGGCCACGGACGCGGCCCTCCTCCACCTTGGTGTCAAAGTCTGTGATTAACAGGTTTTGGTGGGCGGTGTCGGGGTCCAAGGTAAGGTTCTGAGGCACTAAACAGAGCGAGAGAGAGAGAGAAATAAGGCTGTGACAGAATTTCAGATCTCAACACTTCAAATCTCTAGTAGTACAAATGTGTTTAGTGTGTGTTTCTGCGTATACAGTAAACTCACTGGTATGCAGCACATGCATCATCTTCTTCCACATGATAAGCTGGAAAGGCCCTGAGAAGTCTGTCCAGTCAGACGGACAATTAACCGGCTCAAGAGATGTGAAGGGCTTGCAATGGATGGCTCTGTGGGAGAAGAAAGAGAAAAGCATGATGCAGAACTAAAGCCACATGATCATAAACATGTTTCCAGGGGTTAAAGCTCAAATGAGAATGTTACAGATTAAAAGCTATGAGGGATCAAGCACTCACACAGCATGTTTCATGACGCTCAGACATCCACCCAGTGACACTGTTTTAATCTATATGCAGTTATCTTTGTGTTAACATCACTGCAAATTACTAAACACTCCAAGAGCCAAAATTTGGCCCTGGCTCCCTGGATCTGCCTGAAATTTGCTATGCATGCCTCTGTCAATGACCTGACATATGACATATGCGTAAACTTTAATCCAAATTTTTAATTACAAGTAGTTTTGTGATATACCATACCCACATGCACCAATCACTACCAAACATCAAATATTGACGACTGCTTGAGCTTAAAAATGTGGACCAAATTCCATACAGTTGCTGGCAGAGAGAATGAATGAATGATTCAGCGATATTAATTTTTAGTGTTTGTGGTGCCTCTTATTGGCCAATTTGAAAATGGCAAGAAAGCAAATAATGGCTGAACTCTTGTGAACATGAGGACCAAGTTTGACGATGAATGAACATGCCGACGCAGCACTGTTACCAATTTAGTGATAGATCACAGGCCTCCTTGGAAGTTCAGTGTTTAATAACAGCAATACACTTTGACCAATTTAGCTGAAAGAATTGCTGAATTCTGTATTCTAGTCCAGTAATGATATGAAGTCAAATTCATGCAGATGGGAAAACATTAAGGAGACCTCTGGAAATAACTAAAAAAATGCAGACAGGCAAATTCAGAAAGCTGGATGTGTATAAAAGTCTGTAACATGTAGGTTCCCCCTGGAAACTGAGCAACAGCAGTAGGGTAAAAATATCAATAACTATTATTATTGTCGCTGTTCTACTAGTATTAGTAGAACTGTTATTAAAACTAAAAGTTTTCAGCCTCTACAGGGCCTGGTCCTTTAAAATGAAAATGCAGAGACTAAAACTTGAAGCCACTTACTCGTTGTATGTCTGAGCAAGACTCTGTTGGAAGAACAAAAACACAAATGTTAATTACATCTGAATTCACTTCATGGTGAACTGGGAAACCATGTAGTCAAAGAACAATCTGCTCTGTTTAAGTATTATCTTTGGTGGTTTTCGCATGTACCTAATGTCATAAGGTACACAACAGCTACTGTAATCTTTGAAAGTATTTGGGCACCAACACATTTTTGGTGCTTTGTTCTGTTCTCATTTTATTTTGGATGCCACATTTCAGGCTTCAATTCTGTATTTTATGCATTTTAAGAGCTACCTTGTGGTTACAGTAACTGTGGATCACACTGTTCATATGTTAGACTGACCTCAAAGCTAGTTTTTCCACCGATGTGGTTGTGAATATCAGCTATAGCTTTGTCCACAGCTGCTGCCTCCGTCTCCACGATCTTCAAGTTGTCGTCTATGACGGCCATGGTGGCCACTTCCTCAGCATCCAGGCTCTCCAGCAGCGAGTCTCTCTCATCTAGCAAGAACTGGACCAAGGCGCCAACATCCCCCTCAATTTTCTCCTTCAGTCTCTGTTTCTTCATCTGGAGGACAAAAAAGATGCCATTGGAGCATGAAGAATTTAGATAAAAGCTTGGGGAAAGTATGCCATACTCAGCCTGATGGGCAGCAGACTTAAGATCACTGTAATTTTTGTATAATTATTATAGATACCGGCATTGCATATTAATGTGCTAAATAAACACAAAACATCTAATTTGACCGCTAACTAGTATGAATCAGAGGTAACTGGACCTCTAGACAATATGCTTAGAGGTTTGTTGCGTACCCTCACTTCACTTTTCGTGCGCTCATCCGCCGTTATCACTTTCATACACTGAGACTTCTGCCAGTTGAGCTCCATCAGCCTCAGTTTCAACTCCATCTGAGGGAAACACGTACATGAAGACACATTCACACAGGCAAATAGGACATAATGCATGATCATATCTAACAAACCACAGGCTAAACAGGCCATTTAAAATTCTAAAATGAGTGAATAAGACATGCGGTGACAACCTAAGGGCCCCTGTGGATTTTCAAATACAGGAGACTGGCAGGCAGAAGACAATGTATCCTTACAAATACGTGGAGCCTTACCTTCATGTCATTCACAACTTCTGGCACTGGTGCTACCTCATGGTGTCTGAAATGACAAATGATCAGCCAGTCAGTGATTTAAAGAGCAAAATGTCTCATCTATCCAAAACACATTTGAGCCCCTCTATGCAGATCCCCTCGAGTATGCAATGAAATTGTCACTTGTGATACATCTTCAAGTTCTGTGTAAAAATGATGAGTTACGGAAAGTAACTCATAAATAAGTCCTAACCAGGGTGAGACATTAACACTCGCCAAATGTGGGTGATTTGTTAGGTCCACCAGCTACTGTGGCAGCTGGCGGGTGAACAAAGTTTGCCCAAACTGGGGAAAAAATAAGCAGTTAGCAGGCCCTTTACACAGCTCCCAGAGTGACACTTATGCACTGCCCTTTAAATCCAAAATGCCGTTTTTCCCCTCCTACGACCACTCCAAGACTCTTAGCAACGTAGTTTCAAAACAAGTCATTTTGACATGAAATCTTATCACCAAGGAAAACATTAAATAGGGCAGTTTCACCGCTCACTACATCAGTTCAGCTTGCCTACCCCAAGGACTGATAATAAGACTGTCGAACTGGAGGCAGAATGTGGAGACATATTGTTGGAGTTGAGAGGCCGGCAGACACAGATAAGAGAAGCAGTCCATTGCAACAAGCAAAGGAAGAGACATCAAGGCCAAAGAAAAAAATTGATATTTCAATGAGCAGTGGTGACATGACAACCAAGGCAAGATGCGCAACTGGCTGGTTTTCAAGCTGTCTAGCCAAACCATGTATCATATTTAGCCTTTAAAAATGTGGCTGGAAAAATGTGAGTAGCTGGCAAAATTTAGGAATCTACCAGTTAATTTCCAACTTTCTAACTTTACCAAGCCATAAAGGTGAAATGAAAGAGTAGTGTGGGCTGAAAAATAGATGTCAACAAATCAACAGCAAAGATTATGGAATAAACACAATGCTAACAAAGTCTGAATGCTTTACAGTTGCATAGTGCAATGCTATCTTCATGTTTAAGCCATGGCTTGCTGGGCAGAGGACTGTCAGCAAAAATTCTGTCTAGTTAAGTAAAAAACTCTCATAAAAAAAAGATGTAACATGATGTTACAGTATATGATGTTATTTTGGGGTGACAGTGGCCTAGTGGTTAGAGATCGTCCCATAACCGAGAGTTTTCAGGTTCAGTGCCCACAGCTGCTGTGTGAACAGCCATGTGTCCTGAAGCAAGACGCTGGAGCCCTAGTTGCTCATTGATTGTAAGTTTGCCTGGATAAGAATGTGATCTAACAAATTTATTTTACAAAGGTTTTATGAAGCGGAAAACGCATTCAGCAAGTATATTAGGTGACAACATAGATACTGTCAATTTGGGTGAAATTTAGATAAAACAAATGGAACCGTGCATTGAAAAAACACCTTAGTATATTGTTCACAGTCAGGATGACAACGGTTGATGCAAGGACAATGATGTTTAGACTTGGATGGTACACTCTGATCCAATGTTTGGAGTTTGCTTGTTCCAAATAAATTACTTGGACAGGCCTAGCTCCCTCAGAGGACTTGGTATGGCATGGCTGTGTGCTCTTCTGTGTGTACATAAAGTCAAATGTATGTAATGTATGCATTTGTTTAATATCAATTTTGACAGAGTCTAAGGAACACCCTGACCTGAGCAAATTCAAAATAGGTATTAGTTAGTAGAAAAGCCTGTCCTGCTTCAGGACAGAAAAAGACAGTGATATTTCAACTTAAGAGAGATTGTACAACAATAAACATCAAAGGCAAAATGAAATATAATATGTCTACAATTTCTCCAGATTGAAGTAAAAAGATGGGCTAAGTTACCTGTGTGCTCTAGACTCCCTGCAGACTACACAAATAGGCCTGTTATCGGTCTGGCAGTACAGCTTCAGCTCTTCTCCATGTTGTTCACACTTGCCATCTACTTTCACAGGCTTGGAAGGTGCAGGACAGGACCCCAGACACTCCAGGTCGTCCAGTTTGGCCACCAGGTTCTGCACCAGGTAGTTCTTGGTGAAACTCTTCTTACTGAAAACCTGCAGGAGCAAAGAAATTAATTGAACAAGACGCAAAAATCTGTAACAATCAACGCCAAAGTTATTTGGCAGGGGCAATCTGTTTCGTTTACAATTTACTGCGAGTCGTTTTGGATTAGAGTCTGCTTAATGCCTAAAATGTAAAGTTGGCTATTGTTACCTGCTGGCTACCAAACAGGCTCGCTAGCTAAGTTAGCCAGCTGGCAAGGCAACGCTAGCTACATCACGCAGCAGCACTTAACGTTAGCTAACTAACATTTTTTCACAAACCAACTAGCCAGCTAGTCTGAATTCGTTGACAAATATTCTGACATGTTACATTCGCACCAGGCAAAAATTTGTGACATACACGGTGGGAAAACAAGTCGACAAGCTGATATTACGCTAGCGAGTAAGAAAGCACAAACCGTTCGGCACTGGGGGCACTGATAACCGCTGTAGTCTCCTCCGTTTTCATCCCAGTGCATGCAGATGCAGAACCGGCAGAAATTGTGCCCGCATTTTAATATGACAGGGTCTTTAAAGAAGTCTAAACAGATGGCACATGTCAGCTCCTTCCTCAGATCTTCTCCAGCACCCGCGGTAGCCATGTTTACCAACACAACACACCGCAGACCACAGGGGGAAGAGAAAGGAAGTGGGCAGCATTGTTGTGCGTCATCTCCGTCTAAACCAATCACATGCGAGCGTAAATTCGACTCTCTCCCCGACTCTCTCTCTAATAATCCTCAAAACTGATGATTAATTGTGGTTTGCCTCTGAATTTAGATTTAGAATGTCCTGGAATGTGTGTGTGTGTGCGTGTGTCTGGGTGTGCTAATGAGGGAGAAATATGCATGAAAACACTGATTAAATCAACAACAACCTACCAGTAAGCAACAATATTTATTCTTAAATACATATACATAAAAACCCATTCATAAAAAGACACAAAGTGAATATCAAGTTTGATTCTTTGTGCTGAAATTGTCATATACATGGGGGTAAATGGCTGTGGGGTATAGATTACATTGCATAGCTTGGATTGGCATGTGAGGGACGGGACTCAAAAAGTGCATTTGATGTCAGAAGTCTTGCTATTTCCAAATTCATTACAAATCAAAGCATTGTATTGATCTGTATAAACCCTTCGACACTCTCTATATCCCTCAGTGACTCACAACTCGGCTGATTTCCGGCACATGTTCATCACATCAGCAAGTCGTGATAAATACTGGACATAATTTATACAGTGATGATTGACGACACCAGAATAAGACAAATATTTAGGAACACTGATCTCATTAGAGAAGTTTAACAACACGTGTAAACAAGATATTTCACTAGTGACATCAACGGGAGACAGGAGTTTCGCAACAAAAGTCTCAACATGATATTTCAGTGGTGACATATTGGTCTATAAGCAGCTGTTTGCATCATCTGATCAAAATGTAGAGTTTGCACACTCAAATCCTCCACTGTGCTAGTGACAAAAATAAAGCTTACAGAAACATATTATGGATTATGGATACAGTATAGGCATGTTCACAGCATCACAATTATTAGCAGTCGAACACACAAGTGAAAAGTGGCTCTGTAGAGATTCTCTTGAGTAAACAACAGTAAGATTGTGTTACAACACACAGTCCGTAATCCGTAAAGGAAAGAACTCCTGAGATGAGTGTCTTCACACATAACCTATCCAGTGTTAATTAAAAAAAATCATGATACCCATTGTATTTTGAATAAATATGACAATAATAACAATAACAATATCACATGGACAGACTGCAGTAAACTGGGTGGTAGCAGAAGCAGTGATGAGCTGTAAACACATGATGGAGTAAATACAAAAATACAAATAATATTAGAAAAACAGTTTGAACTCAAGCCAGCAGCAACAGAAATTCTCAATAAATCTGGGATCTCTTAAGAAGACATTCCTCATCACGATGTAAACAATGTAAAGAACCACAGACGCAGTGAGTGAGTGAAGTGTTTGGCTGATTAGTAAACACAAAGAAAGCCTGACAGTAGTGGTATTCATCTCCTGTGCTGTAGGTCTAGGAGAGTTGTTAGCCCCAGGCTAACTTGTGTTTGGACCTCAGTGGAGTTTCGACTAACATAGCGATGAGTAGATAACAACTGAATTTTCATTGTGGCGTGAACTATTCCTTTAAGTGTGAACATTGATTATCATCGAGCCCGCTTTACCCAGGGTGAACCGCTAAATCTCTGACTTGGCCTGTGTGACATCAGCTTTATGAGAAAAGTGCTCTCAGCATTTGGGACTGTCCTCAAGGGATATAGCTGCTTGAGGCACTTTAACACCATAAAGCCGGCCATGAAAAAACAGCAAGAGAGAGGTGAAATACCACGCTACGAGCAGCACAAACTGGAATGTTGAGTGAAGACGGGATGCGGGACACCAGTACTGTGTTTGTGTTGCAGTGATCAGGGTGTTTAATGGTTTCAGTAGAAATTGAACCCCCACCCCCTTGCCCACGCCACCAACGGACACACACACAACAACCCACCCACAGACTATCAACCTCAGATTTTTGGTGTTATGAAAGTAATTTAATACCAGTTAAAAAAAAATCCAAAAACTTTATAAAAGCCCCACATACTCTATCCCGTTGTCCATCTGTCCATCCATGCGTCCATCGCTCAGACCTCTGAGCTGTTGTGGCAGTCCTGCATCCTCACCACCAACATGGGCTCCGTACTGATCGACCCTTTCACCACCTCCCTCATCCCCTCCCTCCCTCCCTCCTTCTCTCCCTTCTGTCTGGATCTCAGCACCAGTATGAGGGTGACGATGATGAGGACAGTCAGCAGCATCCCCACCAGCGCCCCCACCACAGTCACCAGGCCCTCGTCTCCCTCCTCTGCGTTCAGCTCACTGGGCTGCACCCCATCCACGTACACTTCGTCCACCCCTGTCGCCCGTCGCTTGGTGCGGTCCAAGGCGATGTGCATGATATTGGTACCGCGGTTGTTGTCTGCGCCAATATCCTCAGCGACCTCTGGGACTTCACTGCCTGCCGACCTTCTGGAGCGATGACTTTTGCCGCTTGATGGGGTCAAGGCGAGATCGTTGCTTGTGGAAACCAAGGAGTGGTACTCCAGGCTGCGCTTTCCAATGCCTCTGTTGGCGTTCCCTTTGGAGCGGACTGTGTAAATGGTGTGAATGTACCACTCGCGACCAGCAGCCACCTGAGAAAAACAAAAGAATGCCTGTCTTAGGATTCTGTACAATTTAAACTGATCTGGAAATACATTTTCAGCTTATAATCACGAGGAAGATATAACACAAAAGAAAGGGCTGAAACTTGGCATCTAATTTAACACAAACTGAGGCCCAAAATGAAGTGAAATATGGCATACCTGGAACATGGCTGTAGAATCCAGTCTGAAGCCGTCTGACCCTGGCTGTCTGACCAGAGACATGGCTGAGGGATCATCCACTGCCAGAAACGCATTAAAACCAACATCCCCAAACACACGGGCCTGAGTCTCTGGCTGAGCCTTGTCCTGGTGAGGTGTGTTGGGTTGATTAGTGGGGAAAACAGGGGGAAAAAAGGTAGTAAGGAACTGATCTTTATGTTGCTTGTAATGTGTTATTTTGCATTGTTCTGCATACTGCAATTGCAACATTAAAATCGCAAATATACTTACAATAATCTTGAACCTATAGAGCAGTGAAGGGGAGTCAGCCAGGCAGCCAAATTCAAACTTGGTGGGGTTGTACTTGGGTACATAACCATCAGCGCCAGTGCAGAGGTACACCTTCTCAATATTACAGAAGAAAGAGTCTCCCAGGTTCTGCACAGGATCCACCATGACTCGACCGTAGATCGTATCACCTGGGATAGAGGGGAGGGGATATATTATTCCTAAAACCTACACCAAGTTGTAATCATGAGTCACCATTATAAATCCAAGGAGGATAGAAGATTAAATAAACCACTGCAACTGAATTTCAGACTTGTAAGAGTGTTTACCCTCAGAGAAGGCTGCGTCACTCTCCTGACCGAAACCCATGGAGCCGTCGGACAGCCACAAGCTCCTCTTGGACAGCAGGAACATCTGAGTGTTCAGACTGAACTCCACCGCAACTGGGTCACTCACCTAGAGAAGAGAGAGATGGATAGAGATAGGAGGGGAGAGGGATAGTGTGATGAAGCAAGAGAGAGAAAAGGTGAACAAGAATCTGACATTATCGCCCTACACCGAAGAAACTTTCCACTTTTGGATCTAAAGATCAATGATTCTGGATGGAGACGTACTTGCTGGAATCGGATGTCCAGGTCGAAGGTGACTGGTTCTCTGGGGTGGCAGACAGGTGGGATAGTGTATTCCATATTCTGGGCCGTGGTACAGGGGATCAGCTTCACTGTGTAGGTGCCAGAGTAGTCTCTCACCTGTACAGAGCAGAGGGCAGCGGTGGGGAAAATTAATTAAGTGTCAGACTGTATCTGTATCCTTCCACCTGCTCGGGCACACAGGTGCACATAGTGGATGTTTCAGGTTGTGCACCAGGGGGCAGACTAATTTCATGCAGTTGTACTCACGGCAAAGTCAGAGGTGAAGGTCCACTGCTGGACGGGCTGGTTGTAGGTGGGCTCGCTCCTCACCAAGCTGAGGTTAAAGGTCAGGCCGGGGTGGTCTGCGCACATCACCATGGACGACATGGAGGTCACTGGGTAAAGGAAGGTGGAGAGGAGGAGAAATAAGCTCATCGGTGTCAAATGGTGATACCTATTAAACCCAATCACTGTCTCGTCTTTAGCCTTTATGTTGATGTTATTGAGGAAGAGTAAAACTGATGCGGTGTCAGTGATCTGTCAGTCTCACCAGCCCTCTTGATCCTGCCTCCTGAATGAGACTCCACAAACAGACCCCTGAAACGGGCCTTGGTGCGGAAGTTCACAACCAAACGTCCCTGCTCATTGATACGCATGCTGGTCGGGTACAATGCACCTGGAAAAAAGAAAACACACACACACACTGGGTTCTGAGAAAGCTGTTCCAGGCGGTACATGCTCTTTTGACATTCAGTCTAGACACACGTAATATTCTCCCTCTCTTTGTGCCTCACCCTGCAGCTCGGCCTGCGGGGGGCTGCCGATGCCGTCCCTCCAGAGAATGGCTGTGTCGTATACAAATGTGAGGCGCAGCTCCGACTGCAAGTCAAAGTGCTGCCAGCCGCCAGTGCCCACGGGGGAGTGGAACACATAGGACACATGAAGAGGAACACGCAGGGTCACGTAGGACTGGACCAGGTTCAGCACCTGTTAGGATATTTAAATGAGTAATAGGTTAAGTTAAGTTTTTTCTTGTTTTTCCTTGTATGCATTGAGGGTCTAAGGCTGGTGGTGCTGGGTAGGTTAGGCTATGTAGAATAAGTAGGCTGTTATGTCTTGTTAAAATCTGCTGTTGTGTGTCTTGTGCTCTTCCTGATGTTTGTCCTATATCATTCTGTTCTATGGTTGTTGATCAGTTAGATCTAGTTAGGCTCATTCTCTGTAAAGTCCTTTGAGACATGCATGTGATAAAGGGCTATATAAATAAACAAACTTGAACTTGAAGAGTCAAGGTTTGCAAAAATTCAAATAGGCGCCTTAGAGAACAATCAAACTATGCAGTCATTGTTGAATCAAAAAACGTTCTGACTTTTCCGGTTGATAATGCTCTCTAAGATTGAAATTCATTGCGTTTCCCATATCACTGCAGTGTACACCGTCATTTTATTCACTTGATATACTGTACATGGTTGAAGGTAACCACCAAAGACGAGAAATCCTCAGCATGTATGACAAAAGAGCTGCATTATTCTCTTTGATTCACGGTGTCTGTAGGTCGCTCAAACAATTGTAATGAGTTCTGAGAAGATGTAACAGATGAGCACATTGTTCTCCTCCACAAGGTGCTTGGATTCCTTTCACGCCTACTCAACCCTGTCTAAAGATACACAAAAGCCCTCTTGTGCTGCATACAGGGAATCAGAGTAGGAAGCCATGTAGGGTCTCTGTTCTTTCAAATTCTGAAAACTAACTTCAGTTATTTAAAATTTTGGAAATTCATATTTATCATTAATGAAGCACATATAGCTATAATCCCAGACAAAGTTTACAATACACGTTTTGAAAAATATCCTACATTTTATTTACAGCTATTTACATCCTACAGTTTATTTTTGTAAGCTAAAACAAACAGTTGCAGTTCTACCCAACACTTTTTGTGGGAAATATTCTATTTTATTTGAAACCCGTGTAACATGTACCCTAAGGTGAATTTCCATATAAGTGCACCTAGTGTAGCATCCACTAGGTGTCTCTGTTAATCCACATTACTTCAACAATCTTGAGAGACTTGAGTGACTCGGGCTATGTGCCCACACAAGTTTGACAAAGCCAGACTTTGTCATAGAAACTGATTAAAATCCACTACAATATCTTTGTTTGACTTGACGCTGAAAACATTTGTCAATTTGCAAAGTCAATTATCAGACTGAATACTGGGCATGACATTATCTTTAGCTGGCAAGAGAAACCAAGAAAAGCAATTTGGCAGTGGACAATTTTGGTAAAATAAAATGAATCAGAGTCCTAATCCCTTTATTGCTCTCTCTTCTCTGACATTCACTATTGATCAACCATCCTTCAGACCGGCCGTCCAGACCTTATTTTCAGTCTTGACTAGAATTATTTTCAACATTGGGCCACCCAACCTTATTTTTATACCAACATTTAAACAGAACATACCATTACATTAGAAGTATGGCATGATATATTGGCGAGCATAGAGATTCTCTGCTAAAGACCTGTAATTCACTGTAAAAATAGTTGAAATAATGTACTTTGAGAAGGCTCAAATGTCATTCGATCGGGTACGCCACCTAATCCACCGCAGTGACTAGAAGTCTCAGAAGGGTAAGTAGTGAAACCACTGTATCAGGATCCATGTTAGAAATATTTGAAGATGGTTAACTGGAGAGACAAACCATCTAGCTCTAGGCTTTTACAGTGCCACTATTTTATTAACGTAACCTCCTAAAATAAATGTATGCCATCTGAAACGGAATAAAAGATTGCACATTGAGATTCAAAGTACCAACGGGTATTATCAATTGTCTTGACATATCGTGGTCCTGAATGTCTTTCCTGTGAATCAGATTTTTTCAATTTAAAAGTGCATGTTTTTTACACCTAAGAGAAGATAAATAATTCTCAACTGCTCTTGCAGAACAAAATACAGAGCTTTAATGAAAAGCTAACACCTTTTGACTGTAACGCAACACTCATCAAGGTTATTACAGCAAAAATGCATTCGTTTTTTAAATTAAAGCTTTGTCTTTTGTTCTCCAAAGGTGGCTGAATTCTTTCATTTTTTCACTTCTCTTTGATTCATGCACCCTGGTGGAGCTGCAAGGTTGCAACTGTTTTTTTTTTTTTTTTTTGTACTCCTTGGAAAAAAATACCACCACAGCGCTGGTGACAGTGATCTCCCTTAATGAAGTGGACCTGAGGTCTTGACAAGAATGGACAACCGGAGTCATCCTTAACTATGCATGCCACTGGTTCTCGCTGTGACTGAGGATAAAGAAATTAATTTCTCTCTCTCTCTCCCTCTCTCTCTCTCTCTCTCTCTCACACACACACACACACACACACACACACACTCAGCAGTCTGATCAGCAACAAGAAGCTCCCAGATCAAAGGCTGGGGGAACACAAAAGAGCAGCAGGACAGGAGCAGGGGAGCAAGGGGTCTGTCTCCTAATCCACAATAACAACAATAACCAGGAGAATACTGCTGCTTTGTTTAGCATCCAACACAAACAGCAATTGCAACATTCACTACAATGATGCAACAACCGTACACAGCTGCTGGAGGTTTGTTAAGATACTGATAGCCAACCATAACGCTAACATCTAACAGCGAAGATGACTTCTCTAACTGCAACTCCTTAAATCACTGTCAAACCCGCAAGTAAAGGAGAAACTGAGGAAAAGCGCGCTAATGGGCAGCTAAGATTTCTACTCCTATAACCTTCACAGCTAACTGCGTAAGTAATACAACTCCAACTAAAGTGATTCTACTTCCACAAGTTTCCACTGAATCGAAGCTTTAATGCACCATGTGGTGAGTGATAGTGGGGAGTGATTGACAGGTGGCCCTCCTGCGTGTGTGGGTTGGTGGGTGTGTGTGCGTGCAAGTGTGTTTATAAAAACAATAGAAGTTGTCAGTGACATGCTGGGATACAGAGCAGGTAAACACACACACACACAAAGACGCAGAGAATAAGACATGAAATGCAGGCAAACAGATACGGTGCCGTTCTGTCTGTGTGACCCTGTCAGTCAGGAGGCGGTAAACTGACTAAACACACAGACGCAAACACAAACAAAGGCTAAGAGGCAAACAGATGTACATACAAACTCCAGATTGGAATTTATACGTTGTGGACAAATGCACACACACACAAACACAAACACACACACACACACACACCTGTCCGTCAGTCCCTATGGTGCCTCCACAGTCAGTGAGCAGCTCCGACATGTCGTAGTAGCTGGTGAACTCCCACAGACAGGCTTCCAGGTTGAGGTTCCTGTAAAAGCGCAGTGTGCTGTTCCCCCGCAGAGCGCTGCTGTACTGGTAGGGCGCGGTGTCGCCCACGCTCTCGGGGTTGCGCGTCGCAGCAGTGATGAAGCCGTGACCTGTGGTGACCTCGCTGTAGTCCAGCAGGTTGGAGCAGCGGTGGTTTCCGACGCGGGTTCCGTCAGGACTGAGGGTCAGTTCAAAGTTCATGAGAGGGCGGGTGGAGATCACTGGAAGCATGCCTGCAAAGACAAGAGAGGGATGGTGTGATGTCCGACTGTGTGTATCTCAAGCAGCCAAAACCTTGGGTGAGTTTTGAATAAGGAAGGCGGCAATTCCTCTAACGTCCGCCAGGGGCCAGCTCCAAA
Organism: Centroberyx affinis; assembly: GCF_046629955.1. Classification (NCBI taxonomy): domain Eukaryota; kingdom Metazoa; phylum Chordata; class Actinopteri; order Beryciformes; family Berycidae; genus Centroberyx; species Centroberyx affinis. Next base: position 224,588 of record NW_027279440.1, read on the forward strand.
AACACTCCAAACCCGGCCCAACTCCACGCAAGGCAGTGGGACAACAACCCAACTTCTCACTCAAAATATAAAGTCAATACATTTTTTTGACAAGAGGTTATGGACTCAGTAGCTAATTTCACTTCTTCTAATGTGTGTCCTTACGGCAATTTTCAGAATAACTGTGTCATTAGCAGGATATAAAAGATATAAAAAGGGGTTGTTTTCCTAGTCAACATGGCGGCAATCGTAAACCCAATCTTTAGGCTTCAAAACGGCCCTTCAGAAACTTGTGGGTGATGTCACACTCACTACAGAGTATGGTGTATCTTTGTTTTATCTACCAGTCAAAATGATTATTTCAATCATTTTGCCTCTTCAATCAAACTTTAGAGGAGAGGAATAGGTGAGAGAAGAGGGGGAAAAGTGGTGAAAAGAAGTGAAGGAGAGCGACAGAAAAGAGGCGAAGGAGAGGAAGGAAACCGGGAGGAGACGAGGCAGAAGGAAACTGATTAAAAATCAAGGAGGGAATGTTAAGTAGCTTGTGTGCTAGAGGGTTTCTTCTGCGAGGTTCGATACAACACAGCATGATCTATATTCTGGCTGTCACGCTCCTGAGGATCCCGAGACGTGAATATTACACACACTACATTACACTTCACTTCACTTCACTCTGCGGTTGGAGTCCTGCCTCCAGCTCCTACCCACCGTCCATGTGAGGCATGGTGACAGTAAGTTTGATGAGGTTGGGGTGTTTCGGGTCATCTGCTCCAGTGTAGCGCAGCTTGGCGGAGAACGGCTCGGCGCCAACTGTCCCCATCTTACGTGGCTGGCACATACCTTTAGATGATAGGGGAGAAGAAGAAGAGACAAGTATTGGACAGGAGACAGACTGGAAATCAACACTGTGGGAAGTTTGCTCCGGCTGTGTCTCAGTTTCATCATTTATGGAAAAATCCACCCTCAGATACTCTTATGCTGTTATATACACTGTTCCCTCAACCTGCCTCATCTACTTCTACTTCAGTCAGTGATTTCCTACATTTCCCAGAATGCCTTTCGACAACCCCCATAGAACCTGTCTGAATGTGTTGCATTCAGTACATGTAGGTGGAGAGAGCAATAGCGATAGAGATAGCATAGTGACAGCAAGAGAGCAAGTTTTTCCATTCGAGAAAAAAGAGTGGGAGTTGCGCCCCTTACTCAAAGTGCATGTCTACTGATGTCACTGTTAGTAGAGAAATTGGTATCTCTTCCTCTTCTATGATTGATTTCTCCCTGTATGATTGTTGAATGTCGTTGCAAAATGGTGAGTCTAGAAAGAAGCCCTCATGCTTTGATTCTGAGGTTCTGACACCAAAACCTGACGTTTAGCATTGATGTTTTAGATAGTTGAAAACGTTTCTGCTGTTATACTCCATTGTAGCTGCGCTGGAAATATCTCATCATGATGTCACGTTCTCTATGTCTGACTTGTTACCCGCGGCAATAAGAAAAATACACCATCAAACGAAAAAAAATGGGACCAGAAATACAAGGCACATCATCAATAGCAGTTTTTAACAGCGTTAAAAGTGTTTTAGGGTGGATTTTTTCTTTAATGTGGTCTTGAAGATGTGACTTTTATACAGCTGTCACACACTGTGTCAAGGTACTGTATGTTCCCCCATATATTGTACATTCGAAAGCACTACTTCTGTACATTTATGATGCTTGGTGAATAAAGCAAAGCCAATTCTCACTGCAGCACAGAGCATAATTGCCATTATATTCCTCCTGTAGAAAATTGGCAACGCGACACATTGAGACGGACATTTATCCCTCTCTCCTCACCTTCCTCCTGGCTTACGGTGACGATGGGACTGCTGAGCTCCAAACCCTCATCTCCATTAGAGTTGACGGCCCTGGCAGCACACTGGACCCTGGAGCCCGCCTGGAAGTAGACTGAGTCCAACGTGATCATCTTGGAGGACGTGAAGAAGGTGTCAAAGTCCGCCTCCCTCATGGGGCTGGTGACACCGTCGGGGCCGGCCGGGGCGCTGATGAGCCAGCGGTAGCGTGTCAGGGTGTCGTTGATGTGCTCACTGACGCAGATAGAGCCCGTCTTGTCGTAGTCGGGGTATTTGGAGTTGCAAGCCTGTTGAGAAGGAATACAGAGGGAGTTGGTGGGTGGGGAGAGAGGAGAGATGGGAAAGATAGAGGAGGAAGGAAGGGAGAGAGACACAGTAGAGAATACAGAAGAGTAAATGCTTGTTGCCAAGGAACTTCAAATGTTTCAGTATTTTAGATTTGTCCCCCTCTTAAATTGGTTTAAAAAAACAGTAGAGAGTGAGAGAGACAGAGAGAGAGTGAGAGAGAGAGATAGAGAGACAGAGAGACAGAGAGAGAGACAGAGAGAGAGAGAGAGATAAGCTGTGAGCGTTTCTATGGATATCCCTGTAAACCTGTTGACACCGCATCTCCTGGTGCCTTTCTGCGGCACTCAACACCTCATTTCTGACAGGACAACTTAATTTCAGTTCCACAGGGAAGCGTCTACTGAACTGACCGCAAAGCAGGGAAACCGATCCACATTTAAACACACACACACACACACACACACACAAACACACACACACACACACACACATAATTCCAGTCACACACACAGCAGTCACCTGAGAAGCAAAGGACTTAACACATCATGAAAATCCATTTAAGTATCTTACTGAGCCTTGATTCGAGAGTGGAAGCTATTCTCCTGTGTATAATAGCACGAGGACTCTGGCCTACTAAACTGCGTAATGTGTCTTTTAAGGACAGATCGGCCGTCCGCACAAGGACAGTTTAACTTCGTCCGCGGGAAGGTACGGGTCCTGGGGGATAACGATGACTCCTCCACTCCCACAGGATGATTAGTTCTGATTAGCTCTTGCTGGCTCATTACAGAAAGAGCCGACAGCCTGCGTACTGTACTCCGTCATGGAGACAGTTCCCAGTATGTTGCTATTTTTGTGGAGTGAACTATTCTATTCTGTTCTATTCTATTCTATTCATCAACTCAGGCCGTCTAGAAACTTGCGAAGTCCAAATACCTTACTAGCGATGCTGCCAGTTCCTCTTAAAGGAAGAATACTGCTGTCATTTAGAATTTATTTTACTTTACTGTGAAAATAGAGTTTGTAAGGCGTCATGTTTCTTAGGGATTATTTCCTGGCAAAGACTAACATTGCGTCCTGTGGGTGTCAGGTGATTGACAGTAAGCAGGGCGCAATGTAATCACAAAGGATCTCAGTGATTGGTGAAAAGCTTTGTCTACATCCTGTGTTTACACTGAGACATGCACGGCCCAATCAAGGAGCCTGACATATTCTCTGGCCCAATTAGAGCTCTCTGAATGCAAGAGCTGATGTGAAAACACTCAACTCAGCCACAATGAACTGAAATGGTGTCTTCTGAAGGCAGGAAAATGAGCCTTGACTGTGTGCAGACGACATCAGGAATAATGTAAAGGAGATGGGCAACATAGACGATTGGCACAAAAACACTGGTATTATCCTTTAATGCCTATCAGCATTACAAGTAGGGCTGAACAATTAATCAAAATTTTATCGAAATCGCAATACGGCCTCCTGCAATTTTCAAATCGCAGGAGGCGCAATATTTGTTAAAGGCGAAATGTGTGTCAAAATACCATTTTAAATTAAATATTGTCTTGCTGCAGAGATGTCCTGGCCTACACATCATATTCTACAGACTTGTTTTTCAATGAAAATGAGAATAATGATGTAAAATTATCATTCCCTCTAATATCGCAAATCATATCGCAATTGCAATATCAGTCAAAATAATCGCAATTAGATCTTTTTTCAAAATCATTCAGCCCTAATTACAAGGTTAGTACTTCTTAACATTTTATGATCTGGCGACAGACCAACGAAAACACAAAATACACTTGGTTCAGATTTGGTTCACAGGTAATCTAAAACTAGTGTGTACCCCACCATTGTGTTTTTGTCTTGGGACTCAGCCCGTTGTCTCCATGCATATCCGTCCTCGGGGATCAGATTGACTCACCGTGACACAGATGACGGGGTAGCCAGCCGGCGGGTGCAGGTTGCCCGGTGTCCGGGCCACATCGTCGTAGTGGAGCAGCGACACCACATGAGGCAGGGAGGGGAAGGTGACATCAGCCATGCTGTTGGTCTCCTCGATGTACACAATCACCTTAGTTACCTGTTCCAGCCAAAGAGGGTAAAGACAGATTTATGTTATAATAATAATAAACTTTATTTATAGTTAATTTCAAGTTACAAAGTGCTTCACAATAAGGAACAAGAAAAAAAACAAAAAAACTGAAAGGTACTGATAAAATAAGCATAGCGAAGAGATAAAAAGACAAATGACAAATAAAATAAAGGACAAACAAATGACAATAACTAACACAAAATCTTAAAGGAAATTAAAAATTCAATAATAAATGAGGCAACTTGGCTAAAATCAGAGCAGGATTAAAGGTAAGATATCTTATAAAAGTATGTTTTTAGGAGTGATCTAAAAGATGATGTTTTGTAGAACTACTGACGCGCCGTTGTTGTGGAATCTGCACACAAGCCATGAATTAATATCAACGAGATGATTAGTAAACAAATCATAGCACTCTCTGCTGAAATGGATGTGATCATGTTGATGAAAATCTTCTGCTTGTCATGATTCGTGGCTTCTCTCTTTTTCTCAACCTCTCTCTCGTACCTCTCTCTCGCTCTGCTTCTATCCCTCCTCTCACTTTTGTTTCTGAGATGATCTATTATTTATCGTGAAATGTTTTCATCGGGTTTTTGTCTGCAGCTACAGTAAAGTGCTGCGGTTCTGTGGGCCAGGTCGCCCTTGTAAAAGAGATTCTTGATCTCGAAGGGACTGACCTGGATAAATATAGGTTATCTGTTCACTTTGTTATCAAGCTGAAATTTCAAAACTGTCAGTTCATATTATTTCCTGGGATGGTTGTGTGACAGTTAGGTGCGAGTGTATTCCTGACCTGAGTTTCAGCCACCATGTTTTCATCAGGCTTCAGGTGGAGAGTAAAGGCTTCCCTCATCTCTCTGACTCCATCAAACAGCACCTCCACCTCCACCACATGTTCCTTCTCCCCCTGTTTGAACTCAATGTCTGGACACACACACGCACACACAAACACACACACACACACACACACGTTGGCAGAAACAAACACACATTACTTGATTTCATACAAAACAACAATCTGAAGGAATGCTTGGTGATTTCTTGTGTTAATAGTGTGTTGTATATGGTGGAATTTGAGTTTTTGGAGAAATGATACGGAGAAACTTTTCAGAGCAATCCCTGTAGGTTTAAAAAAAAAAAAAAAAAAAAAACGTCAAAAAAAGCAATGACTCTCATTTGTTGATCCAGGACAAAATGTTATAGCTCCAGACAAATAAATTGCCTACTACTTTGTAAACAAAGAAAACAATAAATGAGGTTGGATAACAAGGCCAGGCTTCGCGCTCACTTTCTTGCTAGATTTAGTTTCCTCAGAAATGATTTGTAGAACAGGTTAGCCCAATTCATGTTTTATTGCTTCAAAGGAATACACCACTTTGCTAAAAAGCATCCCAGGTTTCTCTTTGCATAGTGCCAAAGGTGGTCTATCCTCCTGCGAGTAAGTAATATAGTTGTGCATTAGAAATGGGCTGCACAGAGAAAATATTGTGCAAAATGAGAAATTCAACGCTGCATGATTCAAAACCAAGTGACCAATTTGCACTATTTGAACAGCGGAGGGGCAGGTAGAATTTGAATAGAGTGAATATATTCATATATATTTCAAGCCTTGATTAAGCTGAGAGAGGTGCACTCTAAAGCCGAGACAGCTGCACAAGATGGAGTGTGGGGGAGAGGAGGATTTCACCCTGCTGACAAAGCATGAAGAATATTGAAATTCAATTAAAAATTACATGACCCTCCGCTGGACTATTGCAGAAATTACCTTTCCCACTTCTGGGCGGAAATTAAAAATCAATGACCCTTCCCAAAAAAGAAAAAAATCCCTATGCCTATTTCCATAAATTTTGCAAACATTCCTTTAGGGAGACTGGTTTCGCAGTTTTCAAAACTTTCTCTCCTAACTCTTCTATTGGCCGCCGCACACATGAAGACATGTGGATACAGATGGATGGAAACAGATGGATGTCTATGGGCGACAGAGTGAGCACAGCACAGATAAACAATAACAAATGATCTGTAAAAGGCTCACCTTGAGACACAGGGTAGTAGTCCTCTCCTGAGACGGCTGACCCGTCTTTGGTGTGAACCCGGACCACTGACACCTTGGACGTGTCTCCCAGTCGCACCACGGGAACCTTCACCGTGGTGACGGCTCCGGCCTCCTTGGGCTCACTGACGCTGAACTTGGTTTCCGCAAAACGAATAATGGATTCTGAGGTACAGAGGGAGAAAACAGCATGAAAGACTGTTACGGATTGTTCAGTTATGAAATGAAAACTTTGAAAAATGACCCTAAATCGGTGATGCAGTGATAAATAAAAAGGTGGGTAAACTATTGGAGACAGTGCATAAAATAGGTCACGGCCATCGTGGGGGAAACCGCTGCACCACATCATTGTCATTATTCCCCAAATTAAACATGCCTAAAAGCTGTTGTGTGGTGGGCTTCACAGCCAACAAACTTAAAAACAGCGAATTACAGTTTTTTGGGCTCCCGAGTAAAACAAGGGAGCCCAAGGGAGAAAAATGTGGATCCAGGCTGTAAGGAGAGAGGCGCTGACAGTGGCTCATGGTAGAAGAGGGGGGAAACTTTGGGACCCTGAGACTAAGTACACTTATAATGTGGCCAGTATTTTGTCACTGGTCAGTAACTTACCAGTAATTATCTAGTTATATTCTTGTAAGATAACCTGAATGTTAAAATGTGTTTAAAAGCTACCATGCTGTCCTAACATTAGGCTGCTACTAAGCTAACATTACTGAGCCAATTCCTCTCTATAAAACAGATGAGTTGTGTTAATGTGTGGGTTTCAGGATAGTTTGCTCTGTATTGACTGTCAGTCCAGGGTGCAAAAGTAATGAGAAATCTCACTGACTTGTTAGCTAACATAAGATAGTTAACTTAGCAACAATCCACTTTAACAACCAATGTCACTTATTATCTTACCTGGTGATTAAATTAAGTAGTGGTAAATGTCAAAGTATTTCACTTCAGGCCACTGTGAGGGATCATTTATCCAGCTTTATTGAAAAAGGACATTGATGGAGGCCAATTAAGTTCATTTTTTCAGTGTACCTTCTCCTCTCTGTTGGAGGCAGTGTGCTGAAATAATTCTTTGACAGACTTGTCTACTCGAAAACAGGAAAAATCTTGTCAGGCTGTCCATATCTGTTAAGATTTCCTCCCGATCGCCGCTTTTGCCGGTTTGTTACCGATATTGTTTTCCCCGACGGTGGGCGTGGCTTTCGAAGTATGATGCGCTCCGCAGGGTCTCTATGAACTTGACAGCCAAGGACCATTATAAACAAGTCATACTTTCAGAAAATCATTCATCTATATTTTAAGACCCTATCCTCACATAACTTACATCAGTTTGATATACTGATATACTCTGGTATACTGTGAATGTCTCAGATTTAAATCAGCCAATAAAGGCAGGTAAACTCTATTCTGCAAATAAAAAGGTGGGTGAACTGACTTGAGGTGGCTTTACCTTCCACTACTCTCTGCCCTTACTGCTCTTCCTCTGTCACCCCCTCTCCATCTCGCTCTGTTCTTTCCACTTACTGTCAGCCGTGTCTGTTATCTTCACCAGGGTCTCATTCAGAGCTCCCACCGACGCGCCAAACGGCGAGTCGCTCTTTGGGTTCCCCAGCACCAACCGCAGCTCCTCTCCTTCCTCGTGCAGCGTGTCGTCAACCAGCGACAGAACGCACGGCTTCTCAGCCTCGCCTAGAGCGCACGGCAACATGGCGGCGATGGCAGATGTCAAGGAATTGAGGTGGAAGAAAGGATAGAAGAAGTGTTATAATAATTCTTTTTTTTTTTTACAGCATATGACTTCTTATTTATAAAATATTTTTTCCCCTTTATTCAGTTCTTCCAGGGTTTTACAGAAAGCTTTTTGCTTATATGCTGTAAAAGTGCCAGGAGTGACAAGAGCTGTCAGTGTGTAACAGCAAATGCAGTAAATGTGTGGGAAAAACTTGCAAGCCTTTGCGATATTCGCAGGGAACTGTTGATTTTGCAAAACGAAAATGGTGTGATTACAAAACAGCAGATTCCTGGAGGAGCTGTTTATTAAGACTTGTGTGATGTGAAGTACCTGGTAAGAAGGTGATGATAGAGGCGTCGGTGTTGGGTCGTTCGGCGAAGTCGGTGACCACCTGTGCCGAACCCTGGCGGGTGTAACAGCGGACAGTGGATTTGTGTCTGATGTCTCCGCTGCGGTAAACTGTGGCTGAGATCTGACCGTCACTCTCCTCTCCGGTGTACACTGGGTCACGGAACTGGACCTTTGGCACTGTCAGTCAGCGGGGGAGAACAAACCATCACACATGACACTTAAAGCTTGGAGGGATTGTGACTGAGGGAAAAATAACAGCAGGGCGTCGGCAGGTTTGAGAAAGACAAATTTAAGCCTCTTTAAGACCTTTTGAAGGCTGCCTGGATTGAAATTAGGACTGATTTAAAAGCCAAAATAAAGAAACAAAGCTGTCATAACAAGCCTATTTCTAACTGAACATAGCAAATGACAGTTCTGAAACTATAAATTGACAGTATCAGAAAAATGCCAACAGGAAATTAATTGTTGAGGGACATGATGTCCAATTGTGTTAAGTGAAGCAGATACAATGAAAAAAGCATGTTTTGCATACTTTAGTATTATACCTGTTCTGTATTAATCTAATTGACATGCAGCGCAAAGAATCCTGTCATTGCATGGTGTATTTAAAACATTTTCATACATTTTTAAGGCCTTAAATCATTACAAATGATATCATTAAAACATGAAATGGGATTTATACTGTGTAGGTGTTTGTGCTTACATTAGACCTATATGCATTAACTTTACATTGTTCATGAGCAAATTGCAACAATTCTGAATATTATACCAAGTACAACTAATGAGGTAATATTAATACATTTAATAAATGGAGGATATAAAATGTTATTTCATCAATTTTATTAAATTTCTTTTGGAAATGACCAATAATTCCCCAACAGTCTTTTTATTTTCCAATTAAATAGTCTCTAAATTGCGTGAGGTAAAAATTATGTTGTGGCGGTTTTAGGAGGTACATAAAATCTGGCGGTTCTTGCAGTAACTTTGGATAACTTAAGCCCTTTTTCAGGTGCAGACGCGGTTAAATTCGCCTACAGTATATATTATCTCATCACTTACAGTCAGACACAGAGTCATTGATGAAGACGGTAGCCTTGCCAGGTTCTCCCAGGATGCCGTTCACCGGCATGCGGAGGACCAGCTCGAACACCTCTGTCCCCTCCAGCTCCGGTCGCCCCAGGTCGTCCAGGACGGTGACCCTGAACGTCTGCACGCTGACCCCCGGGGCGAAGTCCAGGTTCCGGCTGATTCCTACGTAGTCGATACCAGCTGGAGGGAGGAGACAGACAGATGATGATAGGAGTTGATGAGACATGCAGTAAGAGACAAAGCAGGCAGAAGATTGTAAAAATGATTAGCGAGGTTAATTTCTAATCGTATGCCTGTGATTCAGAAACCTCAGTCTCACTTGATCATATGACTGGGAAATTACCTTCGGCGGAGACGGGCTCGGATTTGCGCGAGCGGACGGTGACTGTGGCGGTTTTGGACAGATCGGTTCCCGTCCTCCACACCTTGACCTCCACATGTCCGTCACTCTCGTCGACGTGGTACTCCACTTCTCCAAAGTAGAACACCGGAGCTGGGGAGCGAAGAGAGAAAAGAGAGGAAGAAAGAAAGAAAGAAAGAAAGAAAGACAGAAAGACAGAAAAACAGAAAGACAGAAAGAAAGAAAAACAGAAAGACAGAAAAACAGAAAGAAAGCAAGACAGAAACAAAGACACAAAGAAACAAAGATGAATGACATACTCAATATGCATTTGTGTACCTGTTAAGCATTTGCCACCTAATACACGCTCTGTGTGTGTGTGTGTGTGTGTGTGTGTGTGTGTGTGTGTGTGCATCTGTGGTAACCTAGACCTGTCAGCAGCCGCCGGTCGTCTGACATGATTCTTTTGTAAAGGCAGAAATCGGACGCAGGGGTCAAACAGCCTCGACCCGCCGGTCTGAAGGTAAACCTCAGGGAAGCGTGACCTTTCACCCCCCACCTCCACCTCATTGTTACCATTCCCCTGACAGAAATTTCACTGAGTACTTTCAAAAAAAAAAAAAAAAAGATCCTGTTAGGTCTGAAAAACAAGGCCTCTGTGTGTGTATGTGTGTGTGTGTGTGTGTGTGTGTGTGTGTGTGTTTGTGTGTGTGTCTGAATCTGGTATAGTGAGATAGTGAGTCAGAGAGAAAGAGGCCCCCTAGACTGCTCAAAGGCTTGTTTGAACTGGCATTGTTTCCTGAGGCAGCAAAGTGGAGGCAGTCCAATGTGTATTTGACAGCTTCATCTCTCTCTTACACACACACACACACACACACACACACACACGCACGCACACACACGCACACACACGTCAACTCCAAACAACTGACAGGAATAAAAGTTCTTCTGTCTCCATTTTAAGCTGCCACACTCTTCCACTCGGCCCCTTTCTTATATTGTGGCATATAATCCAAAAATAGTAAGCATTTTTTTTTTTTTTGTCATGATCAAACACTTCAGTCTCAGTCCAGAGATTTTTATTTTTTTCTGAATATTGCTTTACTGATTTATAAACTTCCATATTTTATTTATATACTTTAACTGGGCCAGATAACAAAAGCCAAGCGTAGTGTACACAACTAAGGGATTGGGAGAATTTGCTGCAGTTATATTATAATTCTCAACTTGACAGACTAAGCAACAGCCCAAGGCAACAATATCCAGCGAGAAACACACATCCCCCCCCCCCCCCCCCCGCCCCCACCTCTTCTCCTCCATCTGAAGACTCCTTTCCTCCCTGCATCTGTCTTATCCTCCTACACACTCACACTTCACCTAACAGATGTGGCTTTGGTTTACAATGCAAATACAGTTCATGGTTTTTTTGCGCATATAATTGGCAAACAATGGAAGAACAGGAGAAAAAATAGATTGTGCGGATGAAAAGAAAAAACAAAACAAATCTCACCAAATGCATCGGCAAACACGGCATGGGCCAGTAAAGTGTGTATTCTGGGCGATGATTACATTAATGTATACACGGTTATGCGTGTCTCAACAGTGGTCGGGGAATCACGGCGGATCTGTAAACAGTATGTAAGCGGTCTGGCATACATTCCTGCGTGCTGGGAGAGGAAACGGCTGCATGAGCGCTAATATACATGTCTGCGTTCACACATGTCCTGACTGCGCCTGGGGATGACAATTTCCTGACACGACGACAGGGAGCTGAGCGATGAGTGATGAGTGAGAACCGCATCCTCTCTCTCTCTCTCTCTCTCTGTCTCTCTCTCCCCCCCCCTCTGGGTCTGAGAGCCTGTGGTTTATCACTCAGCAGCGTGTGAGGACTGGGGAAGGTGTAAAGCCAAATTGTGATAATTACTATATGTGTGTGTGTGTGTGTGTGTGTGTGTGTGTGCCTTAGCAGCCATTTGTGTGTTTCGCTGTCTTTAAATACAGTTTATAGGACATTCTCAGCTGTCCCTAACAAAGCCACTTCAAGGGGATGTGTGTTACCCGATAATGACGACAGGTGAAACGGAATCCCTCCGGCTCAGCGCCCAAAGCAACCTACCACCCACGGTGCAAAATAACCCCACTTTTTTTCTTTTTTTTTCTTTTTTTTAACCGCAGCGCATAAAGTCTGAACGAACCAGCGATTCCGGTGCTTTGGGAGTGTGACCGAAAAAAGTAAGGCTGCCCTAATATCGAAATGAAGGAACGGGCTTCCAAGAAAATGCTGTGAGCTAATCTACAATTCTCCAAACTCAGCTGTGTCCATATGCACCCGACTGTGAGAGCGCGAGTGTGTCTCTCTCTCCTTGGCAGGGTACAAGGAGATGACAACACTCAGTTTGAGGCTGAGTGTTCAGCCATGCGGAGAGCAACACTCGGGGAGACAGGTACTGTAGAGTTTAATCTGATAAAGTACTAAATCTAGCAGACACCCCTGGGCCCTTTTTTTTTTTTTCAACGAAAGCCAGAGAGAGGGAGGGAGAGAGAGAAATAGAGAGAGAGAGAGAGGGTGAAAGCGAAGGGGGATGGAAGAAATAGATGGAAGGAGAACGACAGACTGAACTTGACTTTGACCTGGGGGAAGGAAAAATGGGGCTAGAGAGAGAGAGAGAGCACTAGCAGTCACACTTGGAGTTTTTCAAGTGCTTTTCTCACCATTTACCTTTGATGCAGAATTTGTGGCCTGGCGTTAACTTCGCGCGTGCGGGGCAGGCACACACACGCACACACACACACACACACACACAGACACGCAGACGCAAGCACGCACACACACAAGCAAATACAGAACATCAAAACTCTTGTTTTGCTATTTTCCTTAGCGAGGTCAGGTCTTTCCAGAGAGAGAGCGAGGCTGCATGTCAGCTGCCTGGCTGCAGGTATTAGAGTAGCTACTGTCTGCAGTGTTTAATCCTCTGGGAGGCTAAAAATGACACATCATCTCTCGCAGGAGCTGGGCTTTCACAAACACATTTCCATTCCTTTGAACTTACTGAAGTCTTCTGACAATTTACTAACAGACAGTGTGTCATGTTTTTCCTGTTAACTAGCCCCCTGACGCCTCCACATACACACACATACACACACACACACATACATTCAATTTGGCACAATTGTTTGTACCCTGTACCCCTAAAGGAGTTCTCAGTTGTAAGTCATCATTGTCTTATTTATCCCTGGCAATGGCACGACAAGTCCTCGCTGACACACCGTTCAATCTGACACAATTTATAAAAAACATGTAGGGTCTATCAAAGTGGAAGCTGCATGGCCGTCTAAAGTGACAGCTGTCGGGTGTCCGTCATCAAGTCTCATTTTCAAAGATTTAACCTTAACCCCAGGCTGGACACACACCCCGGGATTTCACTTAGGCACTGCAGTGTAACTGCATTCTCCAAAAAACACTTTCAGGTTGAAGGTAATAAAATATACTGAAAGTTGAAGATACAAATACTGTATTGCCCTATTGTCACCCTGATCCTCTTAAATTGTTTGGGATGGCATAATGTGCAAGGCATTCAAAGGTCAATTTTTACTCTACATATTAGACATGTGTTGGACTGTGGGATGGCTTGGGAGGGACAAATAAAGGCAATCCAGGTCTTAGTCATCTTTATGAATCTGGTTCATTGTAGCTAATCAAAACAAACCTTTTGACTGGATTTGATTAGACCTCGGCCAATTAGGCTCTCCTGCAGAAATCTAGATGATCAGAAATAAAAAATTCATACAGTGGTTATTTTAGTCATAGTTATTTGGTGTTACAGATTCCTCAGAACACATTGATCTTAAAATGTTGGCTGGGACTGTCGTGCTTAATTGGCACAGGAAATCTCGCCAGCACTCTGTAAAAAAAAAAAGGACATTCAGCCCCAACCAGGGCGAAGCGGCATTTGAAAATATTTTTATACCTTCTACTTAGACGCCAGATGGGTGGGCGAGGCTTGCCATGTAACACAATACAACGAGTGTGAGTGCCAAGTGTACGCAATCACAAGAATGGAAGTCAAGTTTCTGTATTCACTATTCTGATGCTCCCTCATGTATAAGAAGAAAAAAACTAAGCATACACGACTTTTAATAATTTGATATAATGACAGCGTGACATTTAACAAAGCATAACCTTGAACAGAGCCGTTCAATCTCACTAAGTCAATACAGAGAATCAATGCAGAACAGTGAGATTGTGGAGAATGCCTGTAGATTGTAATAGGTATTGTTATTTCCCAGCAGGCCTGTCTGTCCCAGGACAAATTCTCCATGCCTTTCTCTGCCTTTCAGACTGGCAGTGATGGCATGTAATAAAAAGATGTAATCTACTCTGCCAGCATGTTCATATGATGTTGTAACGTGATGAAAGCAGACCAGGGACGTGTGTGATATGCCGTCCCACCGGACTCCTGCGTGACACTCGACTGTAATTAAAAACTGTCTTCATAACACAGAGACAGGAACTTGATTTCATCTGTCAGCTGTGGGTGCAGGGTCTGTGTCAGACTCTTATTCCCCATGCTCAATAAGTTTGAAAACATTACTAAGGCCTAATTAAGAAAACTTGTATGATATAAAAGCCCTTATGACAATCCAAAACATCAGAATGTCTATAGCACTATAAATACACATCCACACTCTTGAACTCATGCAGTAAGTCCCAGGTTGCTTTATGGATAAATGACACGTATATGCACACATACATAGATGTGAGCATATACGCACTACACACACACACACACACACACACAGACACACGCATACACACACCGACTAGAAAATAATTAAATCCCCTCAGCCTCTCTTCTAAGACAAAGAACCTTTCGCAAAGTTCACTTTCAGCTTTCATCCGTGTGATTTGTGCATCACATTAGGTTGGAAACTTGTTGAGCGAGAGTTGGATGTTAAGGTCTTCTGTTCTAAATAATCACAACTTCCACAGAAAGACCACTGGAACTTGAAGTAAACAGTAAACAACAAACAAGACGGACCAGACTGACCAAATGACCAACAGACAGACAGACAGACAGACAGACAGACAGACAGACAGACAGATACATATCAGAGGTGTGACCAAGTCAACTTTGCTCGAGTCCCAAGTCAGTCTCAAGTCTTGAGGCACAGGTCTCAAGCCAAGTTCCAAGTCTAAATGCAGATTAACAAGTCAAGTCAATGTCATTAATGTCAAGTCTCAAGTCTAGATATAGAAGAAGTGAAGTCAGAACAAAGAGTCCAGTATCAATTTAACATCGTAAAGAAAACAAAACATCTAGGACTTCAATGCAATGTCATTTTAACAGGATAAAAACTTGGTAAGAGCATCATGAGTTTGATTTCTTTAATCAGAGTCAACCTCAATAAATTCAATCATTCCACTCAAATTCAGAAAACAATTTAAATTCAGTTGTCTGTTGGAACAAATGTCATAACTTTCAATCTAAGTCATTTACATAAACACACGATCTTTTGTCAAGACTTGAGAAACCTTTTCAAGTCATCAATGTACAAGTCAAAGTCGAGTCCCAAGTCACCAAGACCCAAGTCAAATCCAGTCTCAAGTCTTCTCTTCATGCATCAATTCAAGTCGAGCTGTTAAAACTGTGACTTAAGTCTCACTCGAGTCCAAGTCATGTGACTCGAGGCTCCACCTCTGATAGATACGTACATAACATCAATAAACATTCCCAGTAGAGCTGCAGGATGCCTTACCATCGTCCATATCGGCCAAGATGTTGACTTTGGCGGTGGGGTAGTGCGCTCCCAGACGGCCCCCGATGGGCAGCGACAGCGTGACGTTGAAGCTCTCCTCCCCCTCGTACAGAGAGTCGTCGATGATGACCACGCGGCACTGCTTCTCCCTCTCCCCCTTGTCGAAGCGAAGGACGCTGCCGTGTTCCTCGGGACGGGAGATGAAGTCCGAGTAAGAGAGGACCGTGGTGGGAACCGTCCCAGTGGCTGAACCTGTAGGAGAGCCGGCAAGGAGGAGAGGGGGGGGACAGTGAAGAAGGTGTGAAGAGTTTGATGAATAATCGAAAGATACCCACCGTTTGAAAAAAAGTGACACCTACTCTTCCAAGATGACTGATAACACGGCATTAAAGAAAATCAGGGTGTTTTTTTAAGTAGATAAAACTGTTTTTCAGACAGGATCCTTTTTTATTAATAATACTGAATGATCCACTTCAGGTTTTGTTTTTTCTCTCAAAATAGATACGGTATGCTGCATTTGGAGTAGAAATATATTCATGTTCAGTTGAGCCAGAGCGGTGGTTATAATTGTCTGAGTGGCAGAATTTGATGGAAAAGCGGTGTGATGAAGAGTGTAGACAATTTGGAGTGCGAGTGGGTTGAACACATCAAATTTGAAACAAGTAAACATGTCGTTTACCACGAATGATGCAGGCAGCCTTTGGGACAATCGGTAACAAGATGCATCATCCCTCCAAGTTTAATCAAAATGAGACGTTTAAAAGTTTGAAACACAGAGCCAAAACAGAGTCGAAATCATCCCTCTGAATTTCGTCAAAATCGCACCAATGGTTTGTGAAATATCATGTTTCAGGTTAAATTTCATTACAGCGCCCTCACCAGGCCAGTCACTGTAATGCTTTCAACGCAAGAACGCAGTGCAAAATGCATCGTCCCTCCAAGTTTTGCCAATTTGGACCAGTGCTGTAGCCATTATGGCCTTTCAAAGTTTGAGCAATTTGACCTTTAATTTATAGCGCCCTCATTAGGCCAATCACTGTAATTCTTTAAATGCCAGAAGCCGGCACCAAAATGCATCATCCTTCCAGGTTCCGTCAAAACTGGACCAGCGATGTCTGAGAGATCACATTTGAGGGAAAATGTTTGACCTTTAATTATAGCCTTGCCATTAGGCCAAGTAGTATAATTTTTTAAACGCTGGAACACAGGGAGAAGCATGGCCGTACCCACCATTGAGGTCACCAAGGTGTATATGATAACAGTCGTGAAATAACTGCCTAAAAATAACTTTACTTTAGTGCGGCAAAGATATTGTACAACGCCAAGATTACGACTTGCTCATCTGATCACCGTCATTGCTTGTGTGTGTGTGGGTGGGTGGTGAAGTGGATGATCTTGTCGTTACTACAAAATCTTTACTCAACACGGTGGTTCTTTGATTATGTCAACATAGTATAGGGAACAACTTGAGGAAACCCG